>NC_134483.1:428240152-428540152 GCF_040206685.1 Ascaphus truei
TCTTGGTGGGAGGGTGACTGGATGGGAGGGTGACTGGGTGGGAGGGTGAGTGGATGGGTGGGTGACTGGGTGGGAGGGTGACTGGGTGGGAGGGTGACTGGGTGGGAGGGTGACTGGGTGGGAGGGTTGACTGGGTGTGAGTTTGAGAGGGTTACTGGGTGGGATGGTGAGAGTGTGGGAGGGTGAGAGGGTGAGAGGGTGACTGGGCTGGAGGGTGACTGGGTTGGAGGGTGACGGGGTGGGAGGGTGAATGGGTGGGAGGTTGAATAGGTGGGAGGGTGAGAGGGTTACTGGGTGGGAGGGTGACTGGGTGGGAGGGTGACTGGGTGGGAGGGTGACTGGGTGGGAGGGTGAGAGGGTGACTGGGTGGGAGGGTGACTGGGTGGGAGGGTGACAGGGTGGGAGGGTGGGATGGTGACTGGGTGGGAGGGTGGGTGGGTGGGCTGGTGACTGGGTTGGAGGGTAACTGGGTGGGAGGGTGACTGGGTGGGAGGGTGACTGGGTGGGAGGGTTACTGGGTGGGAGGGTGACTGGGTGGGAGGGTGACTGGGTGGGAGGGTGACTGGGTGGGAGGGTGACTGGGTGGGAGGGTGACTGGGTGGGAGGGTGGGAGGGTGACTGGGTCGGAGGGTGGGAGGGTGACTGGGTGACTGGGTGGGAGGGTGGGAGGGTGACTAGGAGGGAGGTAGGGTGACTGTGTGACTGGTTGGGAGGGTGAGAGGGTGACTGGGTGGAGGGTGAGAGGGTGACTGGGTGAGAGGGTGACTGGGTGGGAGGGTGACTGGGTGGGAGGGTGACTGGGTTTAGGGTGGGAGGGTGTCTGGGTGGAAGGTTGACATGGTGGAAGGTTGACTGGGTGGGAGGGTGACTGGGTGGGAGGGTGACTGGGTGGGAGGGTGAGAGGGTGGAGGGTGGTAGGGTGACTGGGTGGGAGGGTGATAGGGTAGGCTGGTGACTGGGTTGGGAGGGTGACTGGGTTGGAGGGTGACTGGGTGGAGGGTGACTGGGTGGGAGGGTGACTGGGTGGGAGGGTGAATGGGTGGGAGGGTGACTGGGTGGGAGGGTGACTGGGTGGGAGGGTGGGAGGGTGACTGGGTGGAAGGGTGGGAGGGTGACTGGTTCGGAGGGTGGGAGGGTGACTGGGTGACTGGGTGGGAGAGTGACTGGGTGGGAGGGTGGGAGGGTGACTGGGAGGGAGGTAGGGTGACTGTGTGACTGGGTGGGAGGGTGAGAGGGTGACTGGGTGGGAGGGTGAGAGGGTGACTGGGTGAGAGGGTGACTGGGTGGGAGGGTGAGTGGGTGGGAGGGCGACTGGGTTTAGGGTGGGAGGGTGACTGGGTGGAAGGTTGACATGGTGGAAGGTTGACTGGGTGGGAGGGTGACTGGGTGGGAGGGTGACTGGGTGGGAGGGTGAGAGGGTGGGAGGGTGGGAGGGTGACTGGGTGGGAGGGTGGTAGGGTGGGCTGGTGACTGGGTTGGGAGGGTGACTGGGTGGGAGGGTGACTGGGTGGGAGGGTGACTGGGTGGGAGGGTGACTGGGTGGGAGGGTAAATGGGTGGGAGGGTGACTGGGTGGGAGGGTGACTGGGTGGGAGGGTGAGAGGGTGACTGGGTGGGAGGGTTGTAGGGTGGGCTGGTGACTGGTTTGGGAGGTTGACTGGCTGGAGGGTGACTGGGTGGGAGGGTGACTGGGTGGGAGGGTGACTGGATGGGAGGGTGAGTGGGTGGAGGGTGACTGGGTGGGAGGGTGACTGGGTGGGAGGGTGACTGGGTGGGAGGGTGACTGGGTGGGAGGGTGACTGGTGTGAGGGTGACTGGGTGGGAGGGTGAGAGGGTGACTGGGTAGGAGGGTGAGAGTGTGGAGGGTGAGAGGGTGACTGGGCTGGAGGGTGACTCGGTGGGAGGGTGACAGGGTGGAGGTTGACTAGGTGGGAGGGTGAGAGTGTTACTGGGTGAGAGGTGACTGGGTGGGATGGTGACTGGGTGGGAGGGTGACTGGGTGGGAGGGTGAGAGGGTGACTGGGTGGGAGGGTGCCTGGGTGGGAGAGTGACTGGTTGGGAGGGTGACTGGATGGGAGGGTGGGATGATGACTGGGTGGGATGGTGACCATAGGGTGGAAGGGTGAGTGGGTGGGAGGGTGAGTGGGTGGGAGGTGAGTGGGTGGGAGGGTAACTGGGTGGGAGGGTGGGAAGGTGGGGCGGGTGACTGGGTTGGGAGGGTGACTGTGTGGGAGGGTGACTGGGTGGAAGGGTGACTGGGTGGGAGGATGACTGGGTGGGAGGGGGACTGGTGGGAGGGTGACTGGGTGGGAGGGTGACTGGGTGGGAGGGTGACTGGGTGGGAGGGTGGGAGGGTGACTGGGTGGGAGGGTGGGAGGGTGACTGGGTCGGAGGGTGGGAGGGTGACTGGGTGACTGGGTGGGAGAGTGACTGGGTGGGAGGGTGACTGGGAGGGAGGGAGGGTGACTGTGTGACTGGGTAGGAGGGTGAGAGGGTGACTGGGTGGGAGGGTGAGAGGGTGACTGGGTGAGAGGGTGACTGGGTGGGAGGGTGAGTGGGTGGGAGGGTGACTGGGTTTAGGGTGGGAGGGTGACTGGGTGGGAGGGTGACTGGGTGGGAGGGTGACTGGGTGGGAGGGTGACTGGGTGGGAGGGTGAATGGGTGGGAGGGTGACTGGGTGGGAGGGTGACTGGGTGGGAGGGTGGGAGGGTGACTGGGTGGAAGGGTGGGAGGGTGACTGGGTCGGAGGGTGGGAGGGTGACTGGGTGACTGGGTGGGAGAGTGACTGGGTGGTAGGGTGGGAGGGTGACTGGGAGGGAGGGAGGGTGACTGTGTGACTGGGTGGGAGGGTGAGAGTGTGACTGGGTGGGAGGTGAGAGGGTGACTGGGTGGGAGGGTGACTGGGTGGGAGGGTGACTGGGTTTAGGGTGGGAGGGTGACTGGGTGGAAGGTTGACATGGTGAAGGTTGACTGGGTGGGAGGGTGACTGGGTGGGAGGGTGACTGGGTGGGAGGGTGAGAGGGTGACTGGGTGGGAGGGTGGTAGGGTGGGCTGGTGACTGGGTTGGGAGGGTGACTGGGTGGGAGGGTGACTGAGTGGGAGGGTGACTGGGTGGGAGGGTGACTGGATGGGAGGGTGAGTGGGTGGGAGGGTGACTGGGTGGGAGGGTGACTGGGTGGGAGGGTGACTGGGTGGGAGGGTGACTGGTGTGAGGGTGACTGGGTGGGAGGGTGAGAGGGTGACTGGGTAGGAGGGTGAGAGTGTGGGAGGGTGAGAGGGTGACTGGCTGGAGGGTGACTCGGTGGGAGGGTGACTGGGTGGGAGGTTGACTAGGTGGGAGGGTGAGAGTGTTTACTGGGTGAGAGGGTGACTGGGTGGGAGGGTGACTGGGTGGGAGGGTGACTGGGTGGGAGGGTGAGAGGGTGACTGGGTGGGAGGGTGCCTGGGTGGGAGAGTGACTGGTTGGGAGGGTGACTGGATGGGAGGGTGGGATGATGACTGGGTGGGATGGTGACCTTAGGGTGGAAGGGTGAGTGGGTGGGAGGGTGAGTGGGTGGGAGGGTGAGTGGGTGGGAGGGTAACTGGGTGGGAGGGTGGGAAGGTGGGCGGGTGACTGGGTTGGGAGCGTGACTGGGTGGGAGGGTGACTGGTGGAAGGGTGACTGGGTGGGAGGATGACTGGGTGGGAGGGGGACTGGGTGGGAGCGTGACTGGGTGGGAGGGTGACTGGGTGGGAGGGTGACTGGGTGGGAGTGTGGGAGGGTGACTGGGTGGGAGGGTGGGAGGGTGGGAGGGTGACTGGGTGGCTGGGTGGGGGGGTGGGAGGGTGAATGGGAGGGAGGGAGGGTGACTGTGTGACTGGGTGGGAGGGTTTGAGGGTGACTGGGTGGGAGGGTGAGAGGGTGACTGGGTGAGAGGGTGACTGGGTGGGAGGGTGACTGGGTGGAAGGGTGACTGGGTGGGAGGATGACTGGGTGGGAGGGGGACTGGGTGGGAGGGTGACTGGGTGGGAGGGTGACTGGGTGGGAGGGTGACTGGGTGGGAGGGTGGGAGGGTGACTGGGTGGGAGGGTGGGAGGGTGACTGGGTCGGAGGGTGGGAGGGTGACTGGGTGACTGGGTGGGAGAGTGACTGGGTGGGAGGGTGGGATGGTGACTGGGAGGGAGGGAGGGTGACTGTGTGACTGGGTAGGAGGGTGAGAGGGTGACTGGGTGGGAGGGTGAGAGGGTGACTGGGTGAGAGGGTGACTGGGTGGGAGGGTGAGTGGGTGGGAGGGTGACTGGGTTTAGGGTGGGAGTGTGAGTGGGTGGGAGGGTAACTGGGTGGGAGGGTGGGAAGGTGGGCGGGTGACTGGGTTGGGAGGGTGACTGGGTGGGAGGGTGACTGGGTGGAAGGGTGACTGGGTGGGAGGATGACTGGGTGGGAGGGGGACTGGGTGGGAGGGTGACTGGGTGGGAGGGTGACTGGGTGGGAGGGTGACTGGGTGGGAGGGTGGGAGGGTGACTGGGTGGGAGGGTGGGAGGGTGACTGGGTCGGAGGGTGGGAGGGTGACTGGGTGACTGGGTGGGAAAGTGACTGGGTGGGAGGGTGGGAGGGTGACTGGGAGGGAGGGAGGGTGACTGTGTGACTGGGTAGGAGGGTGAGAGGGTGACTGGGTGGGAGGGTGAGAGGGTGACTGGGTGAGCGGGTGACTGGGTGGGAGGGTGAGTGGGTGGGAGGGTGACTGGTTTTAGGGTGGGAGGGTGACTGGGTGGAAGGTTGACATGGTGGAAGGTTGACTGGGTGGGAGGGTGACTGGGTGGGAGGGTGACTGGGTGGGAGGGTGAGAGGGTGGGAGGGTGACTGGGTGGGAGGGTGGTAGGGTGGGCTGGTGACTGGGTTGGGAGGGTGACTGGGTGGGAGGGTGACTGGGTGGGAGGGTGACTGGGTGGGAGGGTGACTGGGTGGGAGGGTGAATGGGTGGGAGGGTGACTGGGTGGGAGGGTGACTGGGTGGGAGGGTGGGAGGGTGACTGGGTGGAAGGGTGGGAGGGTGACTGGGTCGGAGGGTGGGAGGGTGACTGGGTGACTGGGTGGGAGAGTGACTGGGTGGTAGGGTGGGAGGGTGACTGGGAGGGAGGGAGGGTGACTGTGTGACTGGGTGGGAGGGTGAGAGTGTGACTGGGTGGGAGGGTGAGAGGGTGACTGGGTGGGAGGGTGACTGGGTGGGAGGGTGACTGGGTTTAGGGTGGGAGGTTGACTGGGTGGAAGGTTGACATGGTGGAAGGTTGACTGGGTGGGAGGGTGACTGGGTGGGAGGGTGACTGGGTGGGAGGGTGAGAGGGTGACTGGGTGGGAGGGTGGTAGGGTGGGCTGGTGACTGGTTTGGGAGGGTGACTGGGTGGGAGGGTGACTGGGTGGGAGGGTGACTGGGTGGGAGGGTGACTGGATGGGAGGGTGAGTGGGTGGGAGGGTGAGTGGGTGGGAGGGTGACTGGGTGGGAGGGTGACTGGGTGGGAGGGTGACTGGTGTGAGGGTGACTGGGTGGGAGGGTGAGAGGGTGACTGGGTAGGAGGGTGAGAGTGTGGGAGGGTGAGAGGGTGACTGGGCTGGAGGGTGACTCGGTGGGAGGGTGACTGGGTGGGAGGTTGACTAGGTGGGAGGGTGAGAGTGTTACTGGGTGAGAGGGTGACTGGGTGGGAGGGTGACTGGGTGGGAGGGTGACTGGGTGGGAGGGTGAGAGGGTGACTGGGTGGGAGGGTGCCTGGGTGGGAGAGTGACTGGTTGGGAGGGTGACTGGATGGGAGGGTGGGATGATGACTGGGTGGGATGGTGACCTTAGGGTGGAAGGGTGAGTGGGTGGGAGGGTGAGTGGGTGGGAGGGTGAGTGGGTGGGAGGGTAACTGGGTGGGAGGGTGGGAAGGTGGGCGGGTGACTGGGTTGGGAGGGTGACTGGGTGGGAGGGTGACTGGGTGGAAGGGTGACTGGGTGGGAGGATGACTGGGTGGGAGGGGGACTGGGTGGGAGCGTGACTGGGTGGGAGGGTGACTGGGTGGGAGGGTACCTGGGTGGGAGAGTGGGAGGGTGACTGGGAGGGAGGGTGGGAGGGTGACTGGGTCGGATGGTGGGAGGGTGACTGGGTGACTGGGTGGGGGGGTGGGAGGGTGAATGGGAGGGAGGGAGGGTGACTGTGTGACTGGGTGGGAGGGTGAGAGGGTGACTGGGTGGGAGGGTGAGAGGGTGACTGGGTGAGAGGGTGACTGGGTGGGAGGGTGACTGGATGGGAGGGTGACTGGGTTTAGGGTGGGAGGGTGACTGGGTGGAAGGTTGACATGGTGGAAGGTTGACTGGGTGGGAGGGTGACTGGGTGGGAGGGTGAGAGGGTGGGAGGGTGGGAGGGTGACTGGGTGGGAGGGTGGTAGGGTGGGCTGGTGACTGGGTTGGGAGGGTGACTGGGTGGGAGGGTGACTGGGTGGGAGGGTGAATGGGTGGGAGGGTGACTGGGTGGGAGGGTGAATGGGTGGGAGGGTGACTGGGTGGGTGGGTGACTGGGTGGGAGGGTGGGAGGGTGACTGGGTGGAAGGGTGGGAGGGTGACTGGGTCGGAGGGTGGGAGGGTGACTGGGTGACTGGGTGGGAGAGTGACTGGGTGGGAGGGTGGGAGGTGGACTGGGAGGGAGGGTGATGGTGTGACTGGGTGGGAGGGTGAGAGGGTGACTGGGTGGGAGGGTGAGAGGGTGACTGGGTGAGAGGGTGACTGGATGGGAGGGTGACTGGGTGGGAGGGTGACTGGATTTAAGGTGGGAGGGTGACTGGGTGGAAGGTTGACATGGTGGAAGGTTGACTGGGTGGGAGGGTGACTGGGTGGGTGGGTGACTGGGTGGGAGGGTGAGAGGGTGACTGGGTGGGAGGGTGTCTGGGTGGGAGGGTGACTGTGTGGGAGCGTGACTGGGTGGGAGGGTGACTGGGTGGGAGGGTGACTGGGTGGGAGGGTGACTGGATGGGAGGGTGACTGGGTGGGAGGGTGACTGGGTGGGAGGGTAACTGGGTGGGAGGGTGACTGGGTGGGAGGGTGACTGGGTGGGAGGGTGACTGGTGTGAGGGTGACTGGGTGGGAGGGTGAGAGGGTGACTGGGTAGGAGGGTGAGAGGATGACTGGGCTGGAGGGTGACTGGGTGGGAGGGTGACTGGGTGGGAGGTTGACTAGGTGGGAGGGTGAGAGTGTTACTGGGTGGGAGGGTGACTGGGTGGGAGGGTGACTGGGTGGGAGGGTGACTGGGTGGGAGGGTGACTGGGTGGGAGGGTGAGAGGGTGAATGGGTGGGAGGGTGCCTGGGTGGGAGGGTGACTGGTTGGGAGGGTGACTGGATGGGAGGGTGGGATGATGACTGGGTGGGATGGTGACCTTAGGGTGGGAGGGTGAGTGGGTGGGAGGGTGAGTGGGTGGGAGGGTGAGTGGGTGGGAGGGTGAGTGGGTGGGAGGGTGGGAGGGTGACTGGGTGGGAGGGTGACTGGGTGGGAGGGTGACTGGGTGGGAGGGTGACTGGGTGGGAGGGTGGGATGGTGACTGGGTGGGAGGGTGGGAAGGTGGGTGGGTGACTGGGTTGGGAGGGTGACTGGGTGGGAGGGTGACTGGGTGGAAGGGTGACTGGGTGGGAGGATGACTGGATGGGAGGGTGACTGGGTGGGAGGGTGACTAGGTGGGAGGGTAGGAGGGTGACTGGGTGGGAGGGTGGGAGGGTGACTGGGTGGGAGGGTGGGAGGGTGACTGGGTCGGAGGGTGGGATGGTGGCTGGGTGACTGGGTGGGAGAGTGACTGGGTGGGAGGGTGGTAGGGTGACTGGGTGGGAGGGAGGGAGAGTGACTGGGTTGACTGGGTGGGAGGGTTACTGGGTGGGAGGGTGACTGAGTGGGAGGGTGGGAGGGTGACTTAGGGTGACTAGGTGTGAGGTTGTGAGGGTGACTGGGTGGGAGGGTGACTGGGTGACTGGGTGGGAGGGTGACTGGGTGGGAGGGTAGGAGGGTGACTGGGATAGACTGGGTGGGAGGGAGGGAGATTGACTGGGTATACTGGGTGGGAGGGTGACTGGGTGGGAGGGTGACTGGGTGGGAGGGTGGGAGGGTGACTGGGTTGACTGGGTGGGAGGGTGACTGGGTGGGAGGTTGACTAGGGTGACTAGGGTTTGCTGGGTTGGAGGGTGACTTTTGGTGACTGAGCGGGATGGTGGGAGGGTGACTTTAGGGTGACTGGGTGGTTGGGTGAGAGGGTGGGAGGGTGATAGGGTGAGAGGGTGACTGGGTGGGGGGGTGGGGGGTTGACTGGATGAGAGTGTGGTGGGGTGACTTGATGAGAGTGTGGGGGGTGACTGGGTGAGAGGGTGGGTGACTGGGTGAGAGGGTGGGGGGTTACTGGGTGGGAGGGTGAGAGGGTGACTGGGTGGGAGGGTGACTGGGTGACTGGGTGGGAGGGTGACTGGGTGGGAGGGTAGGAGGGTGACTGGGATAGACTGGGTGGGAGGGAGGGAGATTGACTGGGTATACTGGGTGGGAGGGTGACTGGGTGGGAGGGTGACTGGGTGGGAGGGTGGGAGGGTGACTGGGTTGACTGGGTGGGAGGGTGACTGGGTGGGAGGTTGACTAGGGTGACTAGGGTTTGCTGGGTTGGAGGGTGACTTTTGGTGACTGAGCGGGATGGTGGGAGGGTGACTTTAGGGTGACTGGGTGGTTGGGTGAGAGGGTGGGAGGGTGATAGGGTGAGAGGGTGACTGGGTGGGGGGGTGGGGGGTTGACTGGATGAGAGTGTGGTGGGGTGACTTGATGAGAGTGTGGGGGGTGACTGGGTGAGAGGGTGCGGTGGTGACTGGGTGAGAGTGTGGGGGGGTGACTGGGTGAGAGGGTGGGTGACTGGGTGAGAGGGTGGGGGGTTACTGGGTGGGAGGGTGAGAGGGTGACTGGGTGGGAGGGTGAGAGTGTGACTGGGTGAGAGGGTGGGGGGGTGACTGGGGGGAGGGTGACTGAGTTTTACTTAGGGTGACTAGGTGGGGGGTGACTGGGTGAGAGGGTGGGTGGGTGAGAGGGTGGGGGTTAGTGGGTGGGGGGTGAGTGGGTGGGGGGTGACTGGGTGACTGGGTGGTGGGGGTGATTGGGTGAGTGAGTTGGGGGGTGACTGTGTGAGTAGGTGGGAGGGTGAGTAGGTGGGAGGGTGAGTAGGTGGGAGGGTGAGTAGGTGGAAGGGAGAGTAAGTGGGAGGGTGAGTAGGTGGGAGGGAGAGAAGGTGGGAGGGAGAGTAGGTGGGAGGGAGAGTAGGTGGGAGGGAGAGTAGGTGGGAGGGAGAATAAGTGGGAGGGAGAATAGGTGGGAGGGAGTGTAGGTGGGAGGGAGAGTAGGTGGGAGGGTGTGTAGGGGGGAGGGTGAGTAGGGGGGAGGGTGAGTAGGGGGGAGGGTGAGTAGGTGGGAGTAGGTGGGAGGGTGAGTAGGTGGGAGGGTGAGTAGGTGGGAGTAGGTGGGAGGGTGAGTAGGTGGGAGGGAGAGTAGGTGTGAGGGAGAGTAGGTGGGAGGGAGAGTAGGTGGGAGGGTGAGTAGGGGGGAGGGTAAGTGGGGGGGAGGTGGGGGATTGAGTAGGTGGGCGGGTGAGTGGGTGGGGGGTGAGTGGGTGGGTAGTGGGTAGGTGGGGGGTGAGTAGGGGTGAGGGGGTGGGTAGGTGAGTAGGTGTGAGGGTGGGAGGGAGTGTGGGGGTGAGTGAGTGGGAGGCTGGGGGAGGGTGGGTGAGTTGTGGGTGATTGGGCAACTGCAGCATTACATCAGCGCAGCCCCCCGGGAACCCCCAAGCGAGGCCTCCCAACCCCCACACAGAGAAAAGGCTGCGGCCGCCCCAGGGACATCGTGAGGCCTCCCAGCCCCCACACATGAGACAGGGCCGCCCTGAGCCTCACTGCACCCAGAAAGAGCACGAGCTGCGGCGATGTCCCGCCTCCCCCCCAGGGCACACCCGTTACCTGGCCTGGGACCTTCCCGTAGTGGGACCTGCGGATGCTCTGGTACAACATGATGGGCCCGGCGGCGGATGGCCCGCTTGAGGTGGGGGGCGGATGGGCGGATGGCCCGATGGGAGGGGGGGGCAGATGGCCCGATGGGAGGGAGGCGGATGGCCCGATGTGAGGGGGGGGGCGGATGGCCCGATGGGAAGGGGGTGCGCGGATGGCCCGATGGGAGGGGGGCGCGGATGGCCCGATGGGAGGGGGGGGTGGATGGCTCGATGAGAGGGGGTTGGCGGATGGCCCGAATTATGGCCCGATGGGAGGGACAGTGCTACAGATGGCACTGCAGGGGCCTGAAGCAGGCAGGCGTGAAAGGGGCTGGCTGCCGGAAGGGGGAGGAGTGGAAGCGCTGAGGAGGGAAAGCATTGCTGAGAGGTGGGGGAGGAGCGAAGGCACTGCTCAGAGAGCCGGAGGCGGGGTAATCTCCCCCAACAACATGAACCCGCCTCCGACTTTTTTTTTTTTTTGTCCAGTGCGAGCGTGGGGGAAAACAGCTTGTGCTGCTTGGGCCAATATTTACTCGCCCGGAGGTTAAATCCACACGCCCCGGGCGTGTAAATGTATAGCAAATAGTTTAATAGTTGAATGAGGACATGAACTTGGGTTGCTTTTTGTAATTTTTTGTAATTATTATTGTTCAACATCAACTGTATGTATACATGGATCAGCGTAGTTCAAAATGATTAGTTTAAAATGCATTTATTATACAGTATAATTTATTACAGCTTGTATATTCTTGTTGTTCAGCTTCTTCCATTGACTTTCTTTTCCCCTCCCTGTTCACTTCATTTTACCCTCACTGTGTATTGGGTGTCCTTTATTCCACATTTTTGCAGGTCCGTATACTGTATATCTGTAGAGTCCTACTGACAGCATGTTCCTTTATTTGACCGCACTTTGTGCCTTCAGCAGTACGTGGTTCACTATGGGTTAACCAGCAACCTATGTATATCCATGCCGTATGTGACGCCGTCAGGTGTATTATGGGTTACCCGACTGGGATTACAGCGGGTTCCATCTGCCATAGGATTCTACAGATATACGCATGCCAGTATCTGTTATTCTTAGGTGCTGTTTAGGACCAAGTTCATCACTGCTATAGAACATACACATATGCAGTGGTGTATCTATGCATGTGCAGTACCCATGATAACCACTGGTGTCTGCTACATTTAAATATTTAAGACATAGCACTCATGTGGTTGCCTTGACAACTGGGCCTGCTGATGCAGCATCAGTTTGTATACATGCAATCACACTGACAGCTTGGGTTTGATCATGTGACTTGGATTCCGCAATAGGAGTACAGACATGGAGTTGGAGCATGATCTAATTAGATTGTATTATGCATAAATACCAGGTAACCAAAGGGTTAACTAACCAGGCGCTTCATAGAGCCAAAAGACAGCTGCATCCTGAGAATGATTGAATGAAAAAAGCTGGCTATTCTCCCAGAACAAACCGATAGATCACAGTCTTTCAAGATAAGCAAATAGCTCTCCTCAGAGCACCAGTCAATTGCATAAGTAGACTCACGGTTGTGGGAGTGATGATAAGCCAGCAGTGAAGATGATAATAACACTGGCGATCCACAGACCTTGAGCCGGCTTCTCTCTGTTAGTGTCGGGTGAGTCCCCCGTAGTCCTGGAACACAGGCAAAGCAGATGTCCGGCGCGCAGCCAGTGAAGTAGAGCAGCAAAAAGACACTCCCCCCGTGGGAGGCAGGAATGGCGCGCAGCCGAATAAAGACCGCAGCAGGCCGTGGTGGTATGAAAAAACTTTTAATTACACATCAGAGTAAAAGAGTCTGGCGGATCCTCTGACGCGTTTCAGCCCGGGGGCCTTTGTCAAAGGCCCCCGGGCTGAAACGCATCATAGGATCCGCCAGACTCGGATCCGCCAGACTCTTTTACTCTGATGTGTAATTAAAAGTTTTTTCATACCACCACGGCCTGCTGCGGTCTTCATTCGGCTGCACCCCGTTCCTTCCTCCCACGGGGGGAGTGTCTTTTTTTTTTTTTTTTTTAGATTGTATTATGCACAGTTGCTTTGTCGCCCGATGATGATGCTTTTTGATGATGTAGAGATGTTTATGTCACTTGGGTGTTAGGGTATATAAGTCACTCACTGTCCTGTGTCTGTTGCATACCCTGAGGAAGATCCCCCTGTGGGATCGAAACATTGGAGTTATGTGCTGTATTTAATACATTTATTTTCATTCACCTGAGTGCTGTCTCCTTTTTGCTGCTATGCGGTAATGTATACTCTATATATATATATATATATATATATATATATATATATATATATATATATATATATATATATATATATATGCAAATATAGCTGTATGCTCATCTGCATGTCTTAGGCAGGTCTGCAACCCCGCCTTTCCCCATTATCACCCAGCATACAGCACTTCCACTGCAGCAAGGGATTCTGGGAAATGACATGCAAATGAGCACACAGTGTCACTGTGTGCTCATTTGCATGTCATTTCCCAGAATCCCTTGCTGCAGTGGAAGTGCTGTATGCTGGGTGATAATGGGGAAAGGCGGGGTTGCAGACCTGCCTAAGACATGCAGATGAGCATACAGCTATATTTGCATATTTGCTTTCCTGTGGAGGGTTTTTGTCACTTTTTTTACTCACCATAACTTAACTCAGTATTATGGTTAAGCCTATCCCATAGCCTCTCTTGCATTCCCAGTAAAATCAACCCCACACTGATGAGACCCATCAAGGTCGAAACAGCTGTCTGTGGGTGGTTTTCTGGGTATGCACCTTAACCCTGGCTGTGCTCAAAGCTGTGACCATGCAGCAAGCTTAAGCCTATAGGGAACCATGTTAAAAATGGTTATTGAGGCAAAAAGTGACACTGTGTGCTCATTTGCATGTCATTTCCCAGAATCCCTTGCTGCAGTGGAAGTGCTGTATGCTGGGTGATAATGGGGAAAGGCGGGGTTGCAGACCTGCCTAAGACATGCAGATGAGCATACAGCTATATTTGCATATTTGCTTTCCTGTGGAGGGTTTTTGTCACTTTTTTTACTCACCATAACTTAACTATATATATATACATATATATATATACATATATATATATATATATATATATATATATATATATATATATATATATATATATATACATATACATATACATATATATATGTAACCATGCTGTAAAATGGCTGCAGTCATCTCTCCTGCTGACAGTAAGGCCTGGTAAGTTATGGGCATGCCAGCAGTAATTATGGAGGTTTGCCCTCACACCCTGGTGAGGTGCCCTATGTATGGATGGGAGTGGTCACAGGCTCTGACTCCTTGGTTGGTGATGTCAGAGTTGTGTCAGCCCCCAGAGGATACATAAGGCACAGCACTGAGCAAAAGTTAGTCTGTCTAGTCTAGAAGTTGTCAGAGGAAGATCAGAGATAGGGCATTATAAGGACTATGAGACTGTGACCAGGGACCTGGCACAGGTGCAGTATCCCTGCGGGGATAGGGAATCCCTAAATTAGGAGGACACACCTTTCAAAGGGAAGTACAGTGAACAATGGAGGGCTGAATACACCCCATTGTGGAGGGCAGCTGGCCCTGATTAACATGTCCCTGATTAACAACACTCTCGTGTGCAAGTGTGGAGTTATTGCACGGAGAGGGGCACCACAGAGGAGTACCTCGCCAGGACCATCCCCGAGTGACCGAAGGGACCCTGATGAGGTGGAGGCGCTGCACTGGATCTAGGTAGGACTCATCACACAACCTCTGCTGCCTGTCTGGGTTGGCAAATCCCCACACACCATCATGCGGGAGACTCAGGAGTCCTGTAGCCAACAGGTGCACCACCAGACACTACACCGTAATGGGGACTGGTTAGACCACAGGGGCCAATATGAGATTGGGGGGGTCAGGCCGGTTCACAAAACCCGTTACATATATATATATATATATATATATATATATATATATATATATATATATATGTTGTGGCTACCGCAAGCCCTAAGCACCCACCGTTGGGGCAAGTACCCACTGCACGCATCCCGCTAGCCACAATATATATATTAGGGCTTGCGGGAGGGTAGCTGGAGGGCTTAACCCCTTCATGACCGTAGCGGTATTAACCGCTAAGGTAATAAAGGGGTAAAGTCCACCCGCAACCCCCCCCCCGCAAGCCCTAAACACCCACCAAAGCCCAAATACCCCCTTCATCCACCCCCGCTCCCCACAATAAGCCTGGTACTGGATGGTTAACCCCTTCATTGCCTTAGCGGTTAGCCGCTATGGTAATGAAGTGGGCTGTAAATGCATTTTTTCTGCTTCGGATATTAATGGGTATCAGCTCTGGAGCCCCCCGGCATCAATCCGAGGCAGGAAAAGGGCCTGATTTTTTTCTATGTCCCGTATCGCCGCTCAGCCCCAGCTTCTTGCCAACTTTTGTTGGCAGAGCTATTTGGAGAAAATGTCTCCATTCTAGAGCGGCGATAAGTGCCGAGATGCTGATCGGCGCTACTAGAATACAGCGCGTTTTAAAACTGGCGAGATATGGCTTCTCACCACGTGTGCGGCGAGTTTTATTTTCCAACAAAACGGTGGATTTTGCTCATTTTGCCAAATTTTTGGCATTTACGGAATTGCTGTAGGCATATTTGACGAAAAACTGGCGAGATAGGGCTTTTCGACGTTTTTGTATAGGCCCCTGTAAATCAATTCACAGGTTACGAAATCTGCATAGTTAATTCACAATAATAATTAAATATCGGCAAATTGCCCTCTCTGGGATTGATCTACTGAAATCTTTGGACCAAAGGAACCGGATGATCTGCATTGGATCCACATTCGCCAAAATAATTCTACTACCTCTACTTTTATTAGACATTACTCATAAACTATCTCTTAAAATGCCATTGGGCTTGAGAAAGTAACATTTTTAATTGTGATAAATGTACATTATGCAGATATGTGAACATCATTTTTATATAACAAGAGAAAACGCTAGGACACATACTTACTGTATATTTGTTACTGTGTTATATATATATGTATGAGGCTCTTTTTACAGTACTGTACATTTTATACTGATAGACATAACACCAGCTATTCCCTGTATTATATCTGCAGAGTTTATCCTCTCTTTTATCCAATGCCTTTCAATCAGTTTATTGTTATCCATGGTTTAGAATGACATATGGTTTTTAGGTGTGCATTACAATTTTAAGAAATTACTTTTGGATCAACTTTTTTCCATTCCTAATGACTCAGAAAATCCAATAGAAAACAATTTATACAGTTACCTGAAATAGATTTCTGCATATAGTCTTTCACCTCTAGATTTTAATGAGCTGTCCAGACAGCAATGTGTTATTTACCCTTGACATAAATTCTAAGTCTCTTTATGAATTTAATGAGATGCACTGTAAAAGCATCATCAATTTACATTAGATATTCCCTGGCTCCCTTTACACTGATTCCCAAACTAAGTAGCATAAGCCTCCCTAAATCCTAATGTTAATTTTTATTGATGTGTTGCATCATTAAATTAACAAACAATGCACATAAGCTTGGTGTAATGGAAAACATAGACAATATAATAATGAGCAATTTTTTTTTTTTAACCAGGTCTTTGAAAAATGTTAATATAATTTTTGTCATATTTTGTAAGATTTCAAATTAAAGAGATGGGAAAACAGAAAGGCTCATTATTCCAGCCGCTAGTTTGACATTGGCTATTTGATAGATATACGGTACATATTGGTTGTGTCAGAAATGTCTTTACTTTTCTGGGTGAGGTAGTTTATATTTCATACTTTACTAGTTTTTAAAATAAGAAGAATGGATTGATTTGGATAGATCTGCCCAAGTGCTACAGTACACGAGTTAATAAAAAAGGACTCTTAAGGAGACTAGCGTTTTGTAACTAGGATATCTTTGTTCTATATACTTTCAGTGCTTGAAGGGTCAAATCAGATTTGCCTAAGAGAGATCACCTCCTCATTTGTTCTAGAGAGTATTTAATGGCAACTTACTAAACATGTACAGTAACACCTCCCATGAGAAAGCAACTATGCATGAAATGTACTCTGGGATTGGCTGACTTCACCAGTGTGTGACTCCAGCTCTCTGGATGAAGCGGGGTAGCAACGTGGTGGTGTGTGGTTGTGTCCTCTCGAATAGGTTCAGGTTTTCGCTTCCATCACAGGCTCAGGAGTTAGCAGAGATAACTAAAGGTATGAACATCTGGGATATTATCTATTACCCCGATCCCCATCCAAGAGCCAACAAGTCCATTTGACCTAGGCAATCAGAGCAGGTTCAAACTTTTCCAAATGCACACTGGAGTTCCTCCTGAGTACTCCGGACAGGTAAAAATAGCCTTCTGCAAATTATTATTATTAATTTGACTAATAGTATGAATATGTTGATTACCAGTTACTTTACTTAAACTACTTGTGTTGCCTTTAGTTAATGTTTCAAAAGTCTGTGAGAGATCTACAATATGCCTTTCATGGTGGTAATGTAACGCGTAGCTCACTACAAACGAAGTGCGACCGCGGTGCTGAGGTAGGGAATTGAGAAACGCCAACCCACAGCCACGCGGGCGCGTCCAGGGTGTAGGTTGGTCGTGCAAGCCGGATCAGGGTTATAGAGTGCAGAGTAGTCGTATATACTTGCCAGGTCAGGATTGGAGAATAGCGGATCGTTGGGGTACTTTGCCAAGTTCAGGGTTGTAGAAGAGCGGATAGTCGGAGTACTTTGCCAAGGTCAAGAGCGGAGAGAAGCGGAGTCCAAGAAACTAGCAGGGTTCAGGCAAAAAAGGGTTAATCAGGCAGACAAGGCAAAACAAGGTATCAGGAACAGAATGCAGCAAGGCACGGCGTCACACTGACTATGCTCAGCGAAGGTAAACTGAAAGTGCAGGGTATATATAGGAGGAGGCTCCAATAGCAAGCAGGGGTGTAACCAGGAAGTGAATCGTCATAGGCTGCTGGTACATACAGGTGCGTCCAATGATGCAGCCGATCAGGTAGGAGGTTGCTTGCAGCCTGCATGTGTCACAGGGTTCAGAGGGCGGGACTTGGAGTGTGTGATACTCCCACGCTGGTTCCTTGAGACATCAGAGCGGAACGCGCGTCACTGCCATGCTGGTGTACAGAGCGAGGACGGAGCCTACCACGCGCATCAGCGGAGAGACTAGACGAGCACCCACGACATACAGCCAGGTGAGGGACGCCAGAACGGCGAATCCTCACAGTATCCCCCCCCCCCTCTAGGAGCGACCTCCAGGCGACTCCATGAAGGCTTATCCAGAAATTTTGAATGGAAGTTACGGATCATCCTGGAAGCATGAACATGATGACTAGGAACCCAGGATCTTTCCTCTGGGCCGTAACCCTTCCAGTGTACCAAATACTGTAATGAGCCTCTTGAGAACTTTGAGTCCAGAATGGATTGTATTTTATACTCAGGTTGGCCTTGTACCATATGAGACGAAGTGGGAGGCGAATGAACCGAGTGAGTATTCTGGACCACTGGCTTAGGCAACGAGACGTGAAAAACAGATGGGATCCGCATAGAAGGAGGTAACGCGAGACAATACGCCACGGGATTAATCCTTTCTGAGATAGAAAAAGGACCGAAAAATCCAGGTGCAAACTTCATAGACGGTACCTTCAGCCTTATGTTCTTGGATGAGAGCCAAACCTTGTCGCCAATCTTGAATTCCTGAGCAGGTCTACGGTGGCGATCAGCCTGGGTCTTCTGCCTATTGGTAGCAGTCTTGATGTTTGCCTGAACCTTTTTCCAAAGATCTTGCAATGCTTTAATCCTGTTGTCTGCCGCAGAAACCCCTGATGCAGATACAGAGAGAGGGAGTGTAGAAGGATGGAACCCGTAATTTACAAAAAATGGGGATTCCAGAGTAGATCCACTTTGTGCATTGTTATAGGCGAATTCTGCCCAGGGCAAAAGTTCAGACCAGTCATCTTGGGAATCTGAAACAAAACATCTTATGTATTGCTCTAGGGACTGATTGGTCCTTTCAGTCGGACCATTCGTCTGTGGGTGGTACCCGGAGGAGAAATGTAGAGAAATGCCTAGTTGTAGGCAAAAAGAACGCCAAAAGCGAGACACAAACTGAGAACCCCTATCAGACACGATAACCAGGGGTACTCCGTGAAGTCGAAAGATCTCTCTGATGAATACATCGGACAATTTGGAAGAATTGGGAAGGCCTTTGAGAGGTATAAAGTGGGACTGTTTAGAAAATCGATCCACGACCACCAGGATCGTATTCATGCCCTTGGATACCGGTAAATCCACAATGAAATCCATGGACAGGTGTGTCCATGGTCGGTTGGGAACAGGAAGGGGCTGGAGAAGTCCTGAAGGAAGATTCCTGGGAGACTTTGTCCTGGCACAAGTTGGGCACATGGCTACGAAGTCCTTGACATCTTTCTGAATCCCGGGCCACCAAAAAGTTCTGGAAATCAGATCTAAAGTTCTCCTGGTACCTGGGTGACCAGCAGCTCTGGAGGAGTGGCTCCATTGGAGAACTTTCCTGCAGTGCGTAGGAGAAGTATACAGAAGACCCTCTGGAATATTGAGATCTGCAGGGGTGTGATCTTGTTGTCGTACAATATCTTTGAGAACGTTGAAAGTGGTTGCCGAAAGAATCCACTTAGCAGGGAGAATAGGTCTTTGTTGGTTTATCGTCCAAAGAGAATTGTCGGGAAAGGGCGTCAGCCTTGACATTTTTTGTTCCAGGCAGATATGATATTATGAAATTGAATCTTGAAAAGAATAATGACCATCTGGCTTGGCGGGCTCCAAGACGACGTGCCCCTTCGATGTATAACAGATTTTTATGATCTGTTAAGATAGTTATGGGATTCTCAGTGCCCTCCAGAAAATGTCTCCATTCTTCTAATGCTAATTTCACAGCCAGGAGTTCCCGATTCCCGATATCGTAATTGCACTCAGCGGAATAATTTTTTTTGGAGAAAAATGCACAGGGATGCAATCTGGATTGCGGATTCTTCCTCTGGGAAAGGACAGAACCAACACCAACGTCTGATGCATCAACTTCTAGGGTGAAAGGCAGTTTAGGATCAGGATGAATAAGGATAGATGCGGAGACAAATGCACTCTTAAGACGAGAGAAGGCATGAATGGCCATGGGAGGCCAAGAAGTAGGGTCAGCTCTTTTCTTGGTCAAGGCAGTAATAGGAGCTACCAATGAAGAAAAGTTCTGGATAAATCTACGATAATAGTTCGAAAATCCAAGGAACCATTGAATGGCTTTGAGAGTGGTGGGTTGAGGCCAAACCAGTACCGCTTTGACCTTAGCAGGATCCATAGTAAGTCCAGTGTTGGAGATAATGTATCCAAGGAAAATGGTGGAGGCTTGGTGAAATTGACACTTCTCGAGTTTGGCGAAGAGTTGGTTTTCTCGTAGGTGCAGAAGTACCTGCTTTACATGGGACACATGTTCTTGTTTGGATTTGGAGAAAATCAGAATGTCATCTAAATAAATGATCACAAAAAAGTTGAGAAGGTCCTGAAAGATTTCGTTGACAAAATACTGAAACACAGCTGGGGCATTACACAGACCAAATGGCATGACTAAGTACTCGTAATTTCCATCTCTGGTGTTAAAAGCAGTTTTCCACTCATCACCCTGGTGAATCCTGATGAGGTTGTAGGCTCCACGTAGATCCAACTTAGAGAAGATATTGACGCCTTGTAGGCGATCGAAGAGCTCAGATATAAGAGGAAGAGGGTAACGATTCTTAATAGTGATTTTATTGAGACTCCGGTAATCGATACAAGGGCGTTAAGAACCGTCTTTTTTCTTCACGAAAAAGAAACCGGCACCCGCAGGAGAAGTAGAGTTACGTATGAAACCTTTCTGGAGATTCTCAGTAATATACTCTCGCATGGCCTTGGTCTCAGGCATGGACAAAGGGTAGGAAGCCCCTCTGGGGGGAGAAAAACCCGGGAGTAGTTCAATGGGGCAATCGTACGGATGATGTGGGGGTAGTACCTCAGACTTAACTTTATCGAAGACGTCGCTGAACTCTGCATACTCCTCAGGCAAAAGTACCCTTTCCTTTGCCTCGGCCAGGGTAGTACCACAAATGCTACTCGATTTAATGATACAGTTCTTGGTACAAAAAGAGCTCAATTGAATGGGATCCTTATTTAACCAATCCACCTGAGGATTATGAATCTGTAACCAGGGAAGGCCAAGGATTATTGCTACGGAAGGCGTATGAATCACATTAAATTGGATGTCCTCCAGGTGATCAGTACCTGTCTTGAGATGAAGTACCTGGGTCTCCAGTAAAATAAAGGCTGGCTGAAGCGGTCTTCCATCAATGGCCTCAAGTCCAATAGGTTTCTTCCTAGGTATGAGGGGGATATTGTGACGTTCAGCAAAGCCTTGATCTATAAAGTTGCCCCCAGAACCGGAATCGAGAAAGGCCTGGGTGGAAACACGAAACCCATTCCCAGAGAGTGATGGGAAGAAGGATTCTAGAAGGGTTATCAACAGAAATAGGAGAGAAAGAAATGGTTCCCAGTGAGACTCCCCTAATTCTCATGGGAATTTCGCGTTTTCCTGGCTTATTGGGACAAGGGTAGACCAGGTGTCCAGGTTGTCTGCAATATAGACACAGACCCGCATTCAGGCGACATTGTTTCTCTAATTTGGAGAGACTCATACCTCCCAGTTGCATGGGTTCAGAAGTATCCATTGAAGGAAATTCCGTCATGCTCACCTGGACCAGAGTGATTCTGGATGAGGATGATCTGCGGTGTACTCTCTCTGCTTTCCTTTCCTGAAGACGGTGGTCCACTCTGATGCAGATGGCGATAAGGTCCTCCAGATCCGTGGGAAGGTCAAAAGTCGCCAATTCGTCCTTTAGGGTTTCAGAGAGGCCCCGCCAGAATGCAGCAGACAAAGATTCATTATTCCAATCCGTCTCTGCAGTCCCGGTTCCAAACTCAAGTGCATATTTTGCCACAGGACGATTACCTTGGGATATATAGAAAAGGGTAGAAGCAGGAGATACCTTGCGACCAGGCGTGTCGAACACCCTACGGAACTCCCCGGTAAAGGCTCCGATGTCCTGAGTGATATCAGACCTTCGTTCCCAGATAGGAGAAGCCCAGGCAAGTGCGTCATCTGTGAGGAGAGAAATAATGTACGCCACCTTGACGCGTGGAGAGGTGAAAAGGGAGGAGTTTATCTCAAATTGAATGAAACATTGATTCAAGAACCCCCGACATTCTTGGGGGTCCCCTCCATAACGGTTGGACGTAGGTAACCGGGGTTTGTGGAAGGAATGAGGAATGGACATAACTTCCCCAGGAGTGGCAGAACTAGGAACAGGCCGTGATTCATGTACAGAGAGAACGAGAGTTTTGAAATTCTCCTGGATAGTTTTCCTATGATGGTCATAAGATGCAAGCCTTCCTCAATGTTAGACAAAGCATTGGCGTGCATGCTCAGGACTCTTCCTACCTCAGCGGGGTCAAAGTTTGTGTGGCTGAGCATACTGTAACGCGTAGCTCACTACAAACGAAGTGCGACCCCGGTGCTGGGGTAGGGAATTGAGAAACGCCAACCCACAACCACGCGGGCGCGTCTAGGATGTAGATTAGTCGTGCAAGCCGGATCAGGGTTATAGAGTGCAGAGTAGTCGTATATACTTGCCAGGTCAGGATTGAAGAATAGCGGATCGTTGGGGTACTTTGCCAAGTTCAGGATTGTAGAAGAGTGGATCGTCGGAGTACTTTGCCAAGGTCAGGAGCGGAGAGAAGCGGAGTCCAAGAAACTAGCAGGGTTCAGGCAAAAAAGGGTTAATCAGGCAGACAAGGCAAAACAAGGTATCAGGAACAGAATGCAGCAAGGCACGGCATCACACTGACTATGCTCAGCGAAGGTAAACTGAAAGTGCAGGAGGAGGCTCCAATAGCAAGCAAAAGCCAGGGTGTGCAGCGCACAGCAGTAATGAAGAGAGCAGGTCTTGCAAAAATAAGTTCTTTATTGATAATTCATAGGGTTGTGGGACAGCAGCAAACCTTCTACGCGTTTCATCAAAAGAACTTTATCAAGAAGTGCTGTGTGTACTAAAACTGACAATTTAAATACAGCTGATTTGCCTGATTTCGCGCCAAATGGTGACGTCACTGGACGTCTCTAACCAATGAACTGCATGATCTCGCGCATGCGCGCGGCGCCAGAGTGCTAGGGATTCCCTGCTCATACCAGCCGTGCTCAATCACTGGATGTACGCCCCTCCGGGCGGTTCCACCGATGAGAGCATGCCTCTGACAGTCACAGGGGAACACCCACTCCTCTCCGCTCAGCGCATGCGCTGATAGATCAACCTTCCCCTATTGCATAACATAACAACCATAAGGGAGGTTAAAAAGGATTGGAGATCGGTATATATCAAAATACATATAGAAGAATGAATAAGCTAGGGGATATAAGGCAATCAGCTGCAATATATACAAATAACACAGTTAAGTGTAGGCAAAATATGAATATACACACATACAAAAAACATATGCATGTATGTAATAATAAAAGAATTATATAATTATTAGTTAGAAAAATACATATAACAAGACAATTTATTGATTAAAAATTATATTAAACAAAACAATTTATTAATTAAAAAATGCTAAGAAAGCAATAAAAACATGTTAAAAAAGTGCAAATGTGTCTTGTGCCTGTGAATAAACAACAGCAAATTGCATGCCCTAATGGATGAAAATAGAGGTCATGTTGTTTTAACATACAATACATTTCTATATAATGTGAAGTGCCGTATAGGAGATATATGCATTATGAATGGACTGTTATTAATTTGTCTATAACGTGGTTTGGATGAATTCATAGTAGACAATACTGTGGCAGCATTAATGATATTCCAAATACCTCAAATACATTTTTTTAGACAAATTAGAGACACTTTAACTAAAATAGAATAGACAAAGAAAACTCTTATTGATGTAGATCTTATGTCACGGAGATGTGTATTAATTCACATAAGGCAATGTTTATGCTTTGTAAAAATGCGAATAAATCCCAATAAACTGTTACTGATAATATTTTTTTGGATTTTTTTATATAAAAATACAATAAGCAAGAATATGTTGTATTGAGATGATTTTAGTAATAAACAAATGGTTCTTATTTAAGAAAGTGGTTGATGTTCCATTCTACATTCATCCCATCAGGGAACCTTGTTTTTAATGTAAATATCCAGTAGGACTCTCTACAATCTAATGTTTTTACAGTGTTACCCCCTCTTTCTTTTTTGATTATCTTCTCAATGCCCACGAATGAAAAACTGTTAATGCCCCCCTGCCCACATTCCGAAAAATGCTTGGACACAGGATGTTCCATATCTTTTTTACGTATCATCTACAATGTTCCTGCATCCTGATTTTAATGCCCTTGTGGTCCTGCCGACATATCTCTTCCCACAGCCACAAGTGATGAGATAAACTACAAAGGTAGTGTTACAATTGATGAAATTGTGTATAGTGTAACGTTTGTGTGGACTGTGGGAAAAGACATGCCGAGCAGGTTTCATGAATTGACACATGTTACAATGATTGCATCTGAAGGATCCTTTAGTCAAAAAACGGTTTGAATCTTTAACTGGAGTTGATACCACGCTAGGAGATAGGAATGTAGCCAATGTCTTGGCTCTTCTGTATACAAATTTTGGACCCTTATCTGTATATTCCCGAAGAATTGGGTCCATCCTTAATAATTCCCAATGTTTATTCACAATTCTATTTACTTGATTACTAGATTTACTAAATTGTGAAATAAACAAAGGACAAGTCCCATCATCCTTGTTGTCTCTTTTTGTACCCTTCAGAGATTGAGTGTGTGTGCCCCCCCTCACTCTGGACACAGACGGCAATACAGTTGCTCGCTCAATTTCTTTGACTTCCTGTAGTGTAGTCTGGAGGGTCTCCCGATCATATCCTCTCTCAACAAATTTGTTTGTCAGCTCCTCAGACTGGGTCAGGAAATCGCCAAGGGTTGAGCAATTTCGCCTCAGCCTGAGGTACTGACCCTTGGGTATTCCCTTAATCACAGATCTGGGGTGACAGCTGTCCGCTCTCAAAAATGAATTCCTAGAATTTGTTTTTTTGTAAATATCAGATTGTATTTTTTGATTAATGTCAATGTAAAATAGAATGTCCAGGTAGCTAATGTGATGAGAATGATAATTGATGGTGAGGTGAATATCCAAAGTGTTATTATTAAAGTATTCTATGAATTCTAATAAAGTGTCAGTGCTCCCGTGCCAAATAAAGATAAGGTCATCAATGAAACGTTTGTAAAAAATAATATTGTGCCTATAAGAATTTGTGCTACTAAAGATGAAATTATTCTCCCACCACCCCATAAAAAGATTGGCATAGGAGGGGGCAAAACTTTGCCGTCCCCCGAAGTTGCAAATAAAATTTGTGGTCAAAAAGAAAATAATTGTGAGTGAGTAAATAAGTATTGATTCCATAATAAATGTGGTTGTAAGTATTGAGCTGCCTGGACATTCTATAAAGTGGCGGACAGCCGTCATGCCCAGATCATGTTGAATGATCGAGTATAGGGAGACCACATCCATAGTTACCCACAGGTAATCCTGATTCCAACTGATTTTTTGTTAATTTTGTGAGCAAGTACCCTGAATCCAGAATGAAGGAAGGCAAGGTCCTAACA
This sequence comes from Ascaphus truei, assembly GCF_040206685.1. Classification (NCBI taxonomy): domain Eukaryota; kingdom Metazoa; phylum Chordata; class Amphibia; order Anura; family Ascaphidae; genus Ascaphus; species Ascaphus truei. The sequence goes on from NC_134483.1 coordinate 428,264,921, forward strand.
AAGGGTTGTAAGTATACATTCACATATTGAGACAGACCATCTCCCAAAGAACCAAATACTGGAGACTATTGGCCGACCAGGAGGGTCGACCAAAGTCTTATGGATCTTTGGGAGATGGTGGTATATGGGAATGACAGGATGGAGATTGATAATAAAGTCTATTTCATGTTTTGTCAATACATGTGTAGCTGTCCCCAGATCCACCAACTCAAGGAGTTCCCTCAAAAAACAGTCAGTGGGATCCCGTGGTAGTACAGAGTAGGAGGACACATCTCCAAGTTGGCGAAAGGCCTCCTTGAAGTAGTCAGTCCTACTCTGCACCACCACAGCACCCCCTTTGTCTGCATTCTTAATAACTAGCATGGAGTTATCCTGCAATGACTTAATGGCAATTCTTTCTTCTTTATTAAGATTATCATACCCTGAATGGGAAAAGGAAAAGCCCTGAGCTAACAATCTGAGGTCACGAACCACAAGGTTCTCGAACATACTGAGATATGGGCCCTTAGTAAAAGTGGGGTAAAACACTGACTTTTCCTTGAGTTTGGATTCCCAGTCTCCTAGGATGTATGTTTATGTGTCATCTAGAGTATTGCCCTCTATAAAAAGATCTTCCATATCCCTGAGTATACAATCTTCTCTAAAAGAATCAAGAGTTCCTATATGGGGGGAGGAGGAGGAGGAGCCAAAAGGATTAGTTGTTTTACACATGGGTAAATTATGTACTTCACAAGGCACTTCACTTGGAGTTGTCACAGTCTGAGACCCACCTCCACTGTTTGGTTGATGAAAGAATTTTTTTAATGTAAGTTTACGCACAAACTTATGGACATCAACCACTACACCAAAGAGGTCGATGTCCATAGTGGGAGCATATTTTAATCCTTTATTAAGTAGTGAGATCTCTGCATGTGACAACTCCATAAACGAGATGTTAATAACATTGTTAGTGTCATTTAGTAATTCTTTTTCCTTTTGTTTGCCCTCTTTCCTCCCGTGTCTTTTCTTCCCCCCCTCCTTGTCCTCTTTCGTCTCTCCTGAACATAAGATAGTTTTTTGACTGTTGATCAGTTTGGTAAGTATCACTCTGTTTAGCAGATATTGGTTCCCCCCGGGCAATGGAACCGTCTGATGAACGCCTCTCGTCTCTGGGATGATCAGTATTCCCACGTTGTGGATTATTGGATCTATTTTCCATGTCCATAAATGAGACAGAGTGTGATGTAGTTTCCACATCAGATAGTTCAGAATCACCACTTTGGTAATCAAAATTGCTTGTTTTCAATATAGATTTGCTCGGGGTTGATCTGCGTGACTGATTATTAGATGTATCCCTTGAAAAGCGGTCAAATACAGGAACAGTTCTCTGCCAATTGTATATCTGTTTTTTTTCGTAATCAATACGATCACGATCATATTTGTTTTGCTTGCGTATCATAATTTCTCTCTCTGCATCCTCCACTGTTTTAGCTACAGTAATATCTGGTCATATTTAGAAAAGCCCTCAATGTCCTTAAATTTCCGCAGTTTATCTTGTAATTCTTTAATCTGTGTGTCTAGTGTTGATTTCTCTTTGATCTTATGTTGCAAAATTAATTCCATTAGGCCAAAGGAACAGGTATTCAGCATGGTGATCCACTGTTCTTCAAAAATTTTATCAGGGAAACCAAAAGTTGGTGCTTTCTTCACTCTCAGGCCTCTGGGAATTCTTTTCATTTTAAGATAATTCTCTGTGGCAACAATATCCCACCAAATTTGGGTTTTGTAAATCAACAGTCTTTCTAGTTTTTGGAAATATATTTTTAAATCACAGATATCATTTGTGTCAGTTTCTACTATGTTTTCAAAGACTCAAAGGGCTTTTTTCTTTCTACACGAATCATCTCCACAATTAAAAGTATATGCTGTAGAAGTTGTGTTTTCTTGTAAATCCTCCATATCATCCATTAGAGCTTCCCACAAACAATGTATGTCAAATGTCCATAAAATAGATGAAAAAATGCACAGACCTGCTCTTGTTCAGAATATACAATTGTATCCTTTCAATAAACAGATTTCCTTAGTTTATAGCCAGTCCACTTATGCACGAGCCACCATATGGGAGAAAACGTGGTTTGTGTGTTTGGAATGGTGCTCAAAAAGTGCTGGGACTGTATTTAAAGGAAGGGAGCATGAACTGGGTAAATGACAAATAAATGATTAGTGGTACTGAGCCTTAAGAGGGCATAAGGTACCCTGAAGGTTGGGATGGGTTGCCCAAGGACACCCCCCCTTCCTCATTGGGTTTGCCCCAGGTATTGTACTCACTGTATTTTTCTTCTTCCTTCCCCAGTCTCCCTTCCAGAGCGTGCAGCTGTAGTAGAATATGTTCCAAAAGCCAGGGTGTGTAGCGCACAGCAGTAATGAAGAGAGCAGGTTTTGAAAAAATAAGTCCTTTATTGATAATTCATAGGGTTGTGGGACAGCAGCAAACCTTCTATGCGTTTCGTTCAAAATAACTTTATCAAGAAGTGCTGTGTGTACTAAAACTGACAATTTAAATACAGCTGATTTGCCTGATTTCGCGCCAAATGGTGACGTCACTGGACGTCTCTAACCAATGAACTGCATGATCTCGCGCATGCGCGTGGCGCCAGAGTGCTAGGGATTCCCTGCTCATACCAGCCGTGCTCAATCACTGGATGTACGCCCCTCCGGGCGGTTCCACCGATGAGAGCACGCCTCTGACAGTCACAGGGGAACACCCACTCCTCTCCGCTCAGTGCATGCGCTGATAGATCAATCTTCCCCTATTGCATAACATAACGACCATAAGGGAGGTTAAAAAGGATTGGAGATCGGTATATATCAAAATACATATAGAAGAATGAATAAGCTAGGGGATATAAGGCAATCAGCTGCAATATATACAAATAACACAGTTAAATGTAGGCAAAATATGAATATATATTTAAAACCAGAGACAGCACATAAAACACAGACAAAGCTCAGTTTTAGCACATCCAGTGAAAATCATACACGGTACAGTGCCTAAATATATATGTATAAATATCTATTAAGTAAAATGGTCTTTTAGTTTGACATTTTTGGCCAAAATTGTTGTAAGCCCCTGAGCCAACGTCACCAACGTTGTGGTCTGCCGTGACGTTGGCTCAGGGGCTTACAACAATTTTGGCTAAAAAATGTCAAACTTAAAGACCATTTTACTTAAAAGATATTTATACATATATATTTAGGCACTGTACCGTGTATGATTTTCACTGGATGTGCTAAAACTGAGCTTTGTCTGTGTTTTATGTGCTGTCTCTGGTTTTAAATATATATTGCCATGCTCAGTAGCACTCCTCTGTGACATTCATATGCTTATATATATGTTGTGGTTATTTTGGGGGTTCAATAGGAGCTTTTTAGGTATCCAGTATATTTTACAATTGTGTTTCAGCTAGTCCTAGCTGATTGGAGGTTGGCAACCTCCTACTTAATTTAAGCTCACCCCCTCCCACATTTAAATGGTTAAGGGCTCACTCCATAGCATCTTCCACACAGGGGAACTTGTTTGCTTGCAGGATGGTTGTGACATCTCTAATACAGAGTGCCTTTCCTGGTAATGTACAGCTTAATAAAGGCTTCAATCAGACTTAGAACTTTGCAACTAATATTGACAGATTTACTATAAATCATTCTTCCTGTTATTACACAGGTTATTAAGAATTTATATTAGCGTTAGGGACCCCTGAATTGTGGTCTGCCGTGACGTTGGCTCAGGAGCTTACAACAATTTTGGCCAAAAATGTCAAACTAAAAGACCATTTTACTTAATAGATATTTATACATATATATTTAGGCACTGTACCGTGTATGATTTTCACTGGATGTGCTAAAACTGAGCTTTGTCTGTGTTTTATGTGTTGTCTCTGGTTTTAAATATATATTGCCATGCTCAGTAGCACTCCTCTGTGACATTCATATGCTTATATATATGTTGTGGTTATTTTGGGGGTTCAATAGGAGCTTGTTAGGTGTCCAGTATATTTTACAATTGTGTTTCAGCTTGTCCTGGCTGATTGGAGGTTGGCAACCTCCTACTTAATTTAAGCTCACCCCCTCCCACATTTAAATGGTTAAGGGCTCACTCCATAACATCTTCCACACAGGGGAACTTGTTTGCTTGCAGAATAGTTGTGACATCTCTAATACAGAGTGCCTTTCCTGGTAATGTACAGGTTAATAAAGGCTTCAATCAAACTTAGAACTTTGCAACTAATATTGACAGATTTACTATAAATCATTCTTCCTGTTATTACACAGGTTATTAAGAATTTATATTAGCGTTAGGGACCCCTGAATTGTGGTCTGCCGTGACGTTGGCTCAGGGGCTTACAACAATTTTGGCCAAAAATTTCAAACTAAAAAACCATTTTACTTAATAGATATTTATACATATATATTTAGGCACTGTACCGTGTATGATTTTCACTGGATGTGCTAAAACTGAGCTTTGTCTGTGTTTTATGTGCTGTCTCTGGTTTTAAATATATATTGCCATGCTCAGTAGCACTCCTCTGTGACATTCATATGCTTATATATATGTTGTGGTTATTTTGGGGGTTCAATAGGAGCTTGTTAGGTGTCCAGTATATTTTAAAATATGAATATACACACATACAAAAAACATATATGCATGTATGTAATAATAAAAGAATTATATAATTATTAGTTAGAAAAATACATATAACAAGACAATTTATTGATTAAAAATTATATTAAACAAAACAATTTATTAATTAAAAAATGCTAAGAAAGCAATAAAAACATGTTAAAAAAGTGCAAATGTGTCTTGTGCCTGTGAATAAACAACAGCAAATTGCATGCCCTAATGGATGAAAATAGAGGTCATGTTGTTTTAACATACAATACATTTCTATATAATGTGAAGTGCCGTATAGGAGATATATGCATTATGAATGGACTGTTATTAATTTGTCTATAACGTGGTTTGGATGAATTCATAGTAGACAATACTGTGGCAGCATTAATGATATTCCAAAGACCTCAAATACATTTTTTTAGACAAATTAGAGACACTTTAACTAAAATAGAATAGACAAAGAAAACTCTTATTGATGTAGATCTTATGTCACGGAGATGTGTATTAATTCACATAAGGCAATGTTTATGCTTTGTAAAAATGCGAATAAATCCCAATAAACTGTTACTGATAATATTTTTTTGGATTTTTTTATATAAAAATACAATAAGCAAGAATATGTTGTATTGAGATGATTTTAGTAATAAACAAATGGTTCTTATTTAAGAAAGTGGTTGATGTTCCATTCTACATTCATCCCATCAGGGAACCTTGTTTTTAATGTAAATATCCAGTAGGACTCTCTACAATCTAATGTTTTTACAGTGTTACCCCCTCTTTCTTTTTTGATTATCTTCTCAATGCCCACGAATGAAAAACTGTTAATGCCCCCCTGCCCACATTCCGAAAAATGCTTGGACACAGGATGTTCCATATCTTTATTACGTATCAATCTACAATGTTCCTGCATCCTGATTTTTAATGCCCTTGTGGTCCTGCCGACATATCTCTTCCCACAGCCACAAGTGATGAGATAACTACAAAGGTAGTGTTACAATTGATGAAATTGTGTATAGTGTAACGTTTGTGTGGACTGTGGGAAAAGACATGCCGAGCAGGTTTCATGAATTGACACATGTTACAATGATTGCATCTGAAGGATCCTTTAGTCAAAAAACGGTTTGAATCTTTAACTGGAGTTGATACCACGCTAGGAGATAGGAATGTAGCCCATGTCTTGGCTCTTCTGTATACAAATTTTGGACCCTTATCTGTATATTCCCGAAGAATTTGGTCCATCCTTAATAATTCCCAATGTTTATTCACAATTCTATTTACTTGATTACTAGATTTACTAAATTGTGAAATAAACAAAGGACAAGTCCCATCATCCTTGTTGTATCTTTTTTTACCCTTCAGAGATTGAGTGTGTGTGCCCCCCCTCACTCTGGACACAGACGGCAATACAGTTGCTCGCTCAATTTCTTTGACTTCCTGTAGTGTAGTCTGGAGGGTCTCCCGATCATATCCTCTCTCAACAAATTTGTTTGTCAGCTCCTCAGACTGGGTCAGGAAATCGCCAAGGGTTGAGCAATTTCACCTCAGCCTGAGGTACTGACCCTTGGGTATTCCCTTAATCACAGATCTGGGGTGACAGCTGTCCGCTCTCAAAAATGAATTCCTAGAATTTGTTTTTTTGTAAATATCAGATTGTATTTTTTGATTAATGTCAATGTAAAATAGAATGTCCAGGTAGCTAATGTGATGAGAATGATAATTGATGGTGAGGTGAATATCCAAAGTGTTATTATTTAAGTATTCTATGAATTCTAATAAAGTGTCAGTGCTCCCGTGCCAAATAAAGATAAGGTCATCAATGAAACGTTTGTAAAAAATAATATTGTGCCTATAAGAAATTGTGCTACTAAAGATGAAATTATTCTCCCACCACCCCATAAAAAGATTGGCATAGGAGGGGGCAAAACTTGTCCCCATTGCCGTCCCCCGAAGTTGCAAATAAAATTTGTGGTCAAAAAGAAAATAATTGTGAGTGAGTAAAAAAAGTATTGATTCCATAATAAATGTGGTTGTAAGTATTGAGCTGCCTGGACATTCTATAAAGTGGCGGACAGCCGTCATGCCCAGATCATGTTGAATGATCGAGTATAGGGAGACCACATCCATAGTTACCCACAGGTAATCCTGATTCCAACTGATTTTTTTGTAATTTTGTGAGCAAGTCCCCTGAATCCAGAATGAAGGAAGGCAAGGTCCTAACAAAGGGTTGTAAGTATACATTCACATATTGAGACAGACCATCTCCCAAAGAACCAAATACTGGAGACTATTGGCCGACCAGGAGGGTCGACCAAAGTCTTATGGATCTTTGGGAGATGGTGGTATATGGGAATGACAGGATGGAGATTGATAATAAAGTCTATTTCATGTTTTGTCAATACATGTGTAGCTGTCCCCAGATCCACCAACTCAAGGAGTTCCCTCAAAAAACAGTCAGTGGGATCCCGTGGTAGTACAGAGTAGGAGGACACATCTCCAAGTTGGCGAAAGGCCTCCTTGAAGTAGTCAGTCCTACTCTGCACCACCACAGCACCCCCTTTGTCTGCATTCTTAATAACTAGCATGGAGTTATCCTGCAATGACTTAATGGCAATTCTTTCTTCTTTATTAAGATTATCATACCCTGAATGGGAAAAGGAAAAGCCCTGAGCTAACAATCTGAGGTCACGAACCACAAGGTTCTCGAACATACTGAGATATGGGCCCTTAGTAAAAGTGGGGTAAAACACTGACTTTTCCTTGAGTTTGGATTCCCAGTCTCCTAGGATGTATGTTTGTGTGTCATCTAGAGTATTGCCCTCTATAAAAAGATCTTCCATATCCCTGAGTATACAATCTTCTCTAAAAGAGTCAAGAGTTCCTATATGGGGGGAGGAGGAGGAGGAGCCAAAAAAGGATTAGTTGTTTTACACATGGGTAAATTATGTACCTCACAAGGCACTTCACTTGGAGTTGTCACAGTCTGAGACCCACCTCCACTGTTTGGTTGATGAAAGAATTTTTTTAATGTAAGTTTACGCACAAACTTATGGACATCAACCACTACACCAAAGAGGTCGATGTCCATAGTGGGAGCATATTTTAATCCTTTATTAAGTAGTGAGATCTCTGCATGTGACAACTCCATACCCGAGATGTTAATAACATTGTTAGTGTCATTTAGTAATTCTTTTTCCTTTTGTTTGCCCTCTTTCCTCCCGTGTCTTTTCTTCCCCCCCTCCTTGTCCTCTTTCGTCTCTCCTGAACATAAGATAGTTTTTTGACTGTTGATCAGTTTGGTAAGTATCACTCTGTTTAGCAGATATTGGTTCCCCCCGGGCAATGGAACCGTCTGATGAACGCCTCTCGTCTCTGGGATGATCAGTATTCCCACGTTGTGGATTATTGGATCTATTTTCCATGTCCATAAATGAGACAGAGTGTGATGTAGTTTCCACATCAGATAGTTCAGAATCACCACTTTGGTAATCAAAATTGCTTGTTTTCAATATAGATTTGCTCGGGGTTGATCTGCGTGACTGATTATTAGATGTATCCCTTGAAAAGCGGTCAAATACAGGAACAGTTCTCTGCCAATTGTATATCTGTTTTTTTTCGTAATCAATACGATCACGATCATATTTGTTTTGCTTGCGTATCATAATTTCTCTCTCTGCATCCTCCACTGTTTTAGCTAATATCTGGTCATATTTAGAAAAGCCCTCAATGTCCTTAAATTTCCGCAGTTTATCTTGTAATTCTTTAATCTGTGTGTCTAGTGTTGATTTCTCTTTGATCTTATGTTGCAAAATTAATTCCATTAGGCCAAAGGAACAGGTATTCAGCATGGTGATCCACTGTTCTTCAAAAATTTTATCAGGGAAACCAAAAGTTGGTGCTTTCTTCACTCTCAGGCCTCTGGGAATTCTTTTCATTTTAAGATAATTCTCTGTGGCAACAATATCCCACCAAATTCGGGTTTTGTAAATCAACAGTCTTTCTAGTTTTTGGAAATATATTTTTAAATCACAGATATCATTTGTGTCAGTTTCTACTACGTTTTCAAAGACTCAAAGGGCTTTTTTCTTTCTACACGAATCATCTCCACAATTAAAAGTATATGCTGTAGAAGTTGTGTTTTCTTGTAAATCCTCCATATCATCCATTAGAGCTTCCCACAAACAATGTATGTCAAATGTCCATAAAATAGATGAAAAAATGCACAGACCTGCTCTTGTTTAGAATATACAATTGTATCCTTTCAATAAACAGATTTCCTTAGTTTATAGCCAGTCCACTTATGCACGAGCCACCATATGGGAGAAAACGTGGTTTGTGTGTTTGGAATGGTGCTCAAAAAGTGCTGCGACTGTTAGACAAAGCATTGGCGTGCGTGCTCAGGACTCTTCCTACCTCAGCGGGGTCAAAGTTTGTGTGGCTGAGCATACTGTAACGCGTAGCTCACTACAAACGAAGTGCGACCCCGGTGCTGAGGTAGGGAATTGAGAAACGCCAACCCACAGCCACGCGGGCGCGTCTAGGATGTAGATTAGTCATGCAAGCCGGATCAGGGTTATAGAGTGCAGAGTAGTCATATATACTTGCCAGGTCAGGATTGGAGAATAGCGGATCGTTGGGGTACTTTGCCAAGTTCAGGATTGTAGAAGAGTGGATCGTCGGAGTACTTTGCTAAGGTCAGGAGCGGAGAGAAGCGGAGTCCAAGAAACTAGCAGGGTTCAGGCAACAAAGGGTTAATCAGGCAGACAAGGCAAAACAAGGTATCAGGAACAGAATGCAGAAAGGCACGGCGTCACACTGACTATGCTCAGCGAAGATAAACTGAAAGTGCAGGAGGAGGCTCCAATAGCAAGCAAGGGTGGAACCAGGAAGTGAATCGTCATAGGCTGCTGGTACATACAGGTGTGTCCAATGATGCAGCCGATCAGGTAGGAGGTTGCTTGCAGCCTGCACGTGTCACTGGGTTCAGAGCGCGGGACTTGGAGTGTGTGATACTCCCACGTCAGTTCCTTGAGACATCATAGTGGGGGCGGAGCCTGGAACGCGCGTCACTGCCATGCTGGTGTTGTTTACCAACAGAGCGGGGACGGAGCCTACCGCGCGCATCAGCGGGGAGACTAGACAAGTGCCCACGACGTACAGCCAGGTGAGGGACGCCGGAACGGCGAATCCTCACAGGTGACCACAGGATAGACATTGTTTCATGCTTGCTTCATTTAGTCATGTGATTGCCACTACTAGGTATTTGTAATGTTGCTGATTGCAAAACATGATACAGACCCACTTGGCAGAGTTATGGAGTGATACACAGACCTTGGCCTGGGATCAGAGGACTGAGATGCAGGGATAATCAGGTACGTTCCGGGGTCAAGGCAGGCGGCAGGCAAAGGGTAGTCAGGTCCGGTTCCGAGGTCGAGACATGGAGCAGGCAAAACAAAGGCAAGGGAGAGTTCAGACAGGAAAAGGTATCCAGCACTTTGTATGAGCAAACTGCCTGCTATTTAAAGGCCAGAAGCAGCTGCTGGCAATGAGGGCCAGAGAGAGGCTGACTTCCTGTCAGGAAGTGAGGAGCAGGAATTGCCAGGAAGCAAGATGGCCATGGTAGCGTCACTGAGGGTGAAAAGTCACATCCTGCTGGCAGCCATCTTAGGTATTATATCCTGGTTTATCTGGACATCCACAGTGGAGGGAGGTCAGGGTGTATCTGGATGAGTACTTGGGGAAGGTTGAGGTGTACTCTGGGGAACTGGGGCTGGCTGGGATATATCTAGGGCAGGTCAGGGAAAAACTGTGAGCTTGGACTGTAACTGAACTGGTGAGGCTGTGGATGGGGGGTCAGGGAGTAACTGAGACTGGTCAGGCTGTAACTGATACTGGTCAGGCTGTAACTGGGACTAGTGGGGTGGGTTGGGGAGTTACTGGGACTATTCAGGCTGTAACTAGGACTGGTGGGGCTTGACTGGGGGAGGTTGGGGAGTAACTGGGACTGACCGGACTGTAACTGGGACTGGTATGGTTGTAAAAAGGACTGGTGGGGTTGTGACTGGGTGAGGTCAGGGAGTAACGGGGACTGGTCGAGCTGTAACTGGGACTGGTGCGGCTGTGGCTGGGGGACATCGGAGAGTTGGAGGGAGAGGTGGGAGAGGAGGGCAACTTAGTCTGGGCTTTCTGGAAGATGGAAATGGCAGACACGATCTTAGATGGAGGAAAGATGGGAACCTTGTCCGTAGCGTTTATATCATCCATGGACAACTGGCAGGATAGGGCATCAGCCTTCACCTTCTTGGTCCCTGGGCGATAGGAGACCCCAACAGGATGACAGGGTGTAAGACATTTTCCATCGCAGTTTGACCACCAAGTTAGTATCTGTCCTGAATCTGCCCCAGTCAATCCGAGGGTTATGAATGTGTAACCAAGGAAGCCTCAGAATTACATTGATGTGGGGGATACTTTCACTTCATGTGGGGGATACTTTCCTTGCAACAGATGTACAGCTTGTAAATATAGCACGAAACAATCAACATTTGTATCGAATAACACCTTACAAAATTATAATATCAAACAACATATCACTTGCAATAGCTCATATGTCATTTACTTGCTTGAATGTCCCTGTGGTCTGCAATATGTGGGTATGACCACAAGATCAGTCAAAAGACGCCTATATGAACATATATAAATATTAAAAAAGGTTTAACAACACACAATGTATCAAATCATTTTCTTCTAGTGCACAGACAAAATCCCATAGGATTAAAATGTATTGCCATTGAAATTATCACTCCAAATTGGAGAGGAGGTAACGTAGTGAGCCTATTGGGTAGGAGAGAATCATTTTGGATTTATGAATTACGCACACTCTCCCCATTAAGTCTCAACGTGGACTTTGACTTAAAGGCGTTTTTGGTTGGTTAATTCAGCACTGTTTCCATAAGATTGAGGCAGTACAGTATTTATATTGCTATTTAGCTAAATACTGGTCTTTCATGTTTGTGTATTTTATGATAACCTTTTGCATATTTGGGAGATTGAAATACTGTTTAAAGCATCAAGTTAAACAAATTTAATGATATTATATACTGTCATTTACTGCATGGTTTTTAAAAGTTAAATGCACATTATCACATTAATAATTACAAAGAATCACACCATTATTACACTTATATAATATACACAAATAATTAATTATTATATTTTTAATAATAAAAGCACCCATCACTTAATTACACACATCACACATTGTATAGTGTATAACCATATATTATTTAAATATCACTCTTATGCACAGCACTTATATTTTATATATTTTTTATTTTTTAGTTATAACAATTCACATATTACCATAAGTTTTATAATAGCATATTACACATGATGAAAAGTTCAGTCCGCGCTCTGGCTCTTTAAACCTGGAATGTTGATCCCTCTCTGTTCTTTTGCTGCTCTCGTGTTTTGAGGTGTCTCCCCCACCTCCAAATGTGGCTTCCACCGGAAGACTCCGACAGCGATACCAATGTCAGTAAAAGAGAAAAAAACACAAAAGCGCACCAAGATGAGAGATGTAATTTGTATTACCAAAAATAAAAATAGTAATAACTTACATATAAAATTTCTTTAATGATCCCCGATTCTGACGTTTATCACAGGAGTAGGGCATCACATAGGGAATATATGGGCAGTCTCAGTCCTGGGAGATCAGTCCCGCGCGCTGGGGCTGTCTCCGTTATATCTCCTATCCTCCACGTGTAGTAGCGTGGTGAGGAGTGTAGCACGCATGCGCAGGAACCGGAGCCCTCTATAGGTGTCCTTAGGATGCCTGTCCGTTTTTGATAACGTAGAAACGATCGGGAACGGGCAAAAACGATACACTTGAATGTGTACTGGTGGTGGATAATGAAACCGCCAGCCACAATAGTCGCGACGCGTTTCGTTTACCAAAGTAAACTTCTTCAGGCAATATCTGGGGCACCTGCTTAGGGGTCCTTTATAGGTCTAATGCTGTACGTCATTGGTTAGTACTCAATGACTGCATGGCCAATCAGGCTTGTATGCTGGTAGGGGCGGGCCAGATTGAAAAGCCCTCCCTAATCGTGTCTATTCTCCATGATGAATTACACTAGATAGATTAATCAATATATATATATATATATGTGTGTATAGAGAGGTAAACAGACCTTAAAGGGGAGCCAAAAACATGTGTCCCATATAATCAAGTGCAATAGAGTATACATAAAAACAGCATAAATGGCAAAGTGCATGTGCATTGTAAATAACAACATTAATAACATTGATGACATATAAATGACATTAAAACATGGGAAATAAAATTGGAAAAAAAGGGGGAGGGGAGGGGGGAAAGGGGATAGGGGAGGGGAGACGGAGGGGAAGGGAAAAAAGGAGGGGATGGGGGGGGAGGAAGGGGGGGAATGGGGGGGAAGGGAGGTTGCTTAGGGGGATATAAAACCACTATGGTAAATGAAGAAGTAGCGAAAAATGAAAAAGCAGATAAAAAATCAGATAAAAAATCAACTAAAATGTCTAAGGGAAACAGAACCTTATATTAGACCAATGATTGTTTCAAAGTACAGTATACACTGGCGACACACTTTATTCGAGCTCGGCTAGTCCCACGAATTCGGGTATACCCGGGTGTATTGAGGTTTGTGACTGTTTTCTGCCCGAGTGCATTGAGTTATTTTCCAGGCAGGGATTGAAGCATTTTATTCCCGCTGGCTGCAATACTGCACAGTATATATATATATATATATATATATATATATATATATATATATATATATACTGCATTACAATTCATGAATTTATGCCATCTGGTAGACACGCGAAGCATTGCAGCCTATTAAATCCTAATCATTATCATTTAACAGATCAGCCGCCCGTCAGCCAGGCATGAACCCAGGCTGGGAAGGCAAATGCAACGGGGCTTGTCAGAGGTGAGGAGCGGCGCATTCCAGGTATCTGCCAGGTACATACTGGGTATTTGCTCGAATAAAGTGTGTCGCAGCAGTACATGTGTTCACCTCAAAAAAGGGGTTAATTCCACATAGTCATTCAAACCCCCCAGGTACTTAGATTGGAGGGTAAATATCCAGAATTGCTCCCTTTTCGCAATCTGAAGATCTATGTTACCAGCCCGTACATTAGTTGTTACATGTTCGATGCCCATATACTTAACCCCTATAGTACTACATTGATGGACATCCTTAAAATGCGACAATATGTGTGTTAGTGGTTTGTTAGATGCCAGCAATTTGGGGATATTAGTGATATTTCTGAGGTGCTCCATCACTCTAATTTTGAGCTGACGTTTAGTACGGCCCACATACTGTAATCCGCATCCACATTGCAGGATATAAATAACATACTGTATGTGGTTAAGCAATCGATCTAGTTATTGATTTCATATCTAATATCTGTCACTTTAGATTCAAAGTAATCTTGTGTAAGCATTCTTAGACAGATTTTACACCTATTGCATCTGTGATTACCTGTAATGCCCAACATCTCCCTAAGGTCTTTCTTTTTGATGGAATCACTGCCTTTAAGGAGACTTGGGGCCAAGATAGTTTTTAAATTGTTGGATCTCGTGAACACAATCGTTGGTCTTTTTGGTAAGGTTTTTGCCAAGATTGGATCCATCTGCAAAATGTACCAGTATTTGTTCAAAATGTGTTTGATCTTTCTATGGGAACTATTAAATTTTGTTACAAAATACGGTGTTTGTTTCTCATTTTTTCTTTCATTGTTTTGAGGTCTGTTTTGCTTGATCCTAGATTGGGCAATGTGATAAGAGAACCATTAGTCACTGGATCCTCCAATGGTTGGATTGATGTATTTCCAGTGGAAACATACTTTTGTTTACCATTATATTTACTGTTCTTTGGTTGAATCAGTTTCTTTCTATTGATGTTTAGTGCTCTTTTGTAGGCTCTATCTATGAGAGTCACATCATAGCCCTTTTGAAAGAAACGTTCAAAGAGTATTTGAGATTGTACCTTGAACGTTTCTATGTCAGCACAGTTACGCCTAATGCGTAAAAACTGGCTGAATGGGATGTTATTGATGCATCTCCTTTCATGTCCGCTCTCTGGGTGTAGAAAGGAGTTTACATTAGTATTTTTAAAATGTGTTTTGGTATGCAACTCGTTGTTAATTATATACATTTCTAAGTCCAAGAAGATAATCTTACTTTGACTTATTTCACTGGTAAAAATGAGATTGAACAGATTATCATTCAACCTTGCAACGAAGCTATCAAACGAGGTGTCATCACCGTCCCAGATAACAATTACATCATCGATGTATCTGCGCCACATAATCAACTGTGGCGCAGATACATCAATGCCCCATATATTGGATGATTCCCACCATCCCATGTACAAATTTGCGAAATATGGTGCAAAACGTGTCCCCATAGCAGTGCCACACAATTGTAAATAAAATTAGTGTTCAAAACACGATACAGACCCACTTGGCAGAGTTATGGAGTGATACACAGACCTTGGCCTGGGATCAGAGGACTGAGATGCAGGGATAATCAGGTACGTTCCGGGGTCAAGGCAGGCGGCAGGCAAAGGGTAGTCAGGTCCGGTTCCGAGGTCGAGACATGGAGCAGGCAAAACAAAGGCAAGGGAGAGTTCAGACAGGAAAAGGTATCCAGCACTTTGTATGAGCACTGACAGGGAGCAACTGCCTTCTATTTAAAGGCCAGAAGCAGCTGCTGGCAATGAGGGCCAGAGAGAGGCTGACTTCCTGTCAGGAAGTGAGGAGCAGGAATTGCCAGGAAGCAAGATGGCCATGGTAGCGTCACTGAGGGTGAAAAGTCACATCCTGCTGGCAGCCATCTTAGGTATTATATCCTGGTTTATCTGGACATCCACAGTGGAGGGAGGTCAGGGTGTATCTGGATGAGTACTTGGGGAAGGTTGAGGTGTACTCTGGGGAACTGGGGCTGGCTGGGATGTATCTAGGGCAGGTCAGGGAAAAACTGTGAGCTTGGACTGTAACTGAACTGGTGGGGCTGTGGATGGGGGGTCAGGGAGTAACTGAGACTGGTCAGGCTGTAACTGATACTGGTCAGGCTGTAACTGGGACTAGTGGGGTGGGTTGGGGAGTTACTGGGACTATTCGGGCTGTAACTAGGACTGGTGGGGCTTGACTGGGGGAGGTTGGGGAGTAACTGGGACTGACCGGACTGTAACTGGGACTGGTAGGGTTGTAAAAAGGACTGGTGGGGTTGTGACTGGGTGAGGTCAGGGAGTAACGGGGACTGGTCGAGCTGTAACTGGGACTGGTGCGGCTGTGGCTGGGGGACATCGGAGAGTTGGAGGGAGAGGTGGGAGAGGAGGGCAACTTAGTCTGGGCTTTATGGAAGATGGAAATGGCAGACACGATCTTAGATGGAGGAAAGATGGGAACCTTGTCCGTAGCGTTTATGTCATCCATGGACAACTGGCAGGATAGGGCATCCGCCTTCACCTTCTTGGACCCTGGGCGATAGGAGACCCCAACAGGATGACAGGGTGTAAGACATTTTCCATCGCAGTTTGACCACCAAGTTAGTATCTGTCCTGAATCTGCCCCAGTCAATCCGAGGGTTATGAATGTGTAACCAAGGAAGCCTCAGAATTACATTGATGTGGGGGATACTTTCACTTCATGTGGGGGATACTTTCCTTGCAACAGATGTACAGCTTGTAAATATAGCACGAAACAATCAACATTTGTATCGAATAACACCTTACAAAATTATAATATCAAACAACATATCACTTGCAATAGCTCATATGTCATTTACTTGCTTGAATGTCCCTGTGGTCTGCAGTATGTGGGTATGACCACAAGATCAGTCAAAAGACGCCTATATGAACATATATAAATATTAAAAAAGGTTTAACAACACACAATGTATCAAATCATTTTCTTCTAGTGCACAGACAAAATCCCATAGGATTAAAATGTATTGCCATTGAAATTATCACTCCAAATTGGAGAGGAGGTAACGTAGTGAGCCTATTGGGTAGGAGAGAATCATTTTGGATTTATGAATTACGCACACTCTCCCCATTAAGTCTCAACGTGGACTTTGACTTAAAGGCGTTTTTGGTTGGTTAATTCAGCACTGTTTCCATAAGATTGAGGCAGTACAGTATTTATATTGCTATTTAGCTAAATACTGGTCTTTCATGTTTGTGTATTTTATGATAACCTTTTGCATATTTGGGAGATTGAAATACTGTTTAAAGCATCAAGTTAAACAAATTTAATGATATTATATACTGTCATTTACTGCATGGTTTTTAAAAGTTAAATGCACATTATCACATTAATAATTACAAAGAATCACACCATTATTACACTTATATAATATACACAAATAATTAATTATTATATTTTTAATAATAAAAGCACCCATCACTTAATTACACACATCACACATTGTATAGTGTATAACCATATATTATTTAAATATCACTCTTATGCACAGCACTTATATTTTATATATTTTTTATTTTTTAGTTATAACAATTCACATATTACCATAAGTTTTACAATAGCATATTACACATGATGAAAAGTTCAGTCCGCGCTCTGGCTCTTTAAACCTGGAATGTTGATCCCTCTCTGTTCTTTTGCTGCTCTCGTGTTTTGAGGTGTCTCCCCCACCTCCAAATGTGGCTTCCACCGGAAGACTCCGACAGCGATACCAATGTCAGTAAAAGAGAAAAAAACACAAAAGCGCACCAAGATGAGAGATGTAATTTGTATTACCAAAAATAAAAATAGTAATAACTTACATATAAAATTTCTTTAATGATCCCCGATTCTGACGTTTATCACAGGAGTAGGGCATCACATAGGGAATATATGGGCAGTCTCAGTCCTGGGAGATCAGTCCCGCGCGCTGGGGCTGTCTCCGTTATATCTCCTATCCTCCACGTGTAGTAGCGTGGTGAGGAGTGTAGCGCGCATGCGCAGGAACCGGAGCCCTCTATAGGTGTCCTTAGGATGCCTGTCCGTTTTTGATAACGTAGAAACGATCGGGAATGGGCAAAAACGATACACTTGAATGTGTACTGGTGGTGGATAATGAAACCGCCAGCCACAATAGTCGCGACGCGTTTCGTTTACCAAAGTAAACTTCTTCAGGCAATATCTGGGGCACCTGCTTAGGGGTCCTTTATAGGTCTAATGCTGTACGTCATTGGTTAGTACTCAATGACTGCATGGCCAATCAGGCTTGTATGCTGGTAGGGGCGGGCCAGATTGAAAAGCCCTCCCTAATCGTGTCTATTCTCCATGATGAATTACACTAGATAGATTAATCAATATATATATATATATATGTGTGTATAGAGAGGTAAACAGACCTTAAAGGGGAGCCAAAAACATGTGTCCCATATAATCAAGTGCAATAGAGTATACATAAAAACAGCATAAATGGCAAAGTGCATGTGCATTGTAAATAACAACATTAATAACATTGATGACATATAAATAACATTAAAACATGGGAAATAAAATGGGAAAAAAAGGGGGAGGGGGGAGGGGAAAGGGGATAGGGGAGGGGAGACGGAGGGGAAGGGAAAAAAGGAGGGGAGGGGGGGGAGGAAGGGGGGAGGGGGGGGGAAAGGGAGGTTGCTTAGGGGGATAAAAAACCACTATGGTAAATGAAGAAGTAGCGAAAAATGAAAAAGCAGATAAAAAATCAGATAAAAAATCAACTAAAATGTCTAAGGGAAACAGAACCTTATATTAGACCAATGATTGTTTCAAAGTACAGTATACATGTGTTCACCTCAAAAAAGGGGTTAATTCCACATAGTCATTCAAACCCCCCGGGTACTTAGATTGGAGGGTAAATATCCAGAATTGCTCCCTTTTCGCAATCTGAAGATCTATGTTACCAGCCCGTACATTACTTAACCCCTATAGTACTACATTGATGGACATCCTTAAAATGCGACAATAAGTGTGTTAGTGGTTTGTTAGATGCCAGTAATTTGGGGATATTAGTGATATTTCTGAGGTGCTCCATCACTCTAATTTTGAGCTGACGTTTAGTACGGCCCACATACTGTAATCCGCATCCACATTGCAGGATATAAATAACATATGTGGTTAAGCAATCGATCTAGTTATTGATTTCATATCTAATATCTGTCACTTTAGATTCAAAGTAATCTTGTGTAAGCATTCTTAGACAGATTTTACACCTATTGCATCTGTGATTACCTGTAATGCCCAACATCTCCCTAAGGTCTTTCTTTTTGATGGAATCACTGCCTTTAAGGAGACTTGGGGCCAAGATAGTTTTTAAATTGTTGGATCTCGTGAACACAATCGTTGGTCTTTTTGGTAAGGTTTTTGCCAAGATTGGATCCATCTGCAAAATGTACCAGTATTTGTTCAAAATGTGTTTGATCTTTCTATGGGAACTATTAAATTTTGTTACAAAATACGGTGTTTGTTTCTCATTTTTTCTTTCATTGTTTTTGAGGTCTGTTTCGTTTGATCCTGGATTGGGCAATGTGATAAGAGAACCATTAGTCACTGGATCCTCCAATGGTTAGATTGATGTATTTCCAGTGGAAACATACTTTTGTTTACCATTATATTTACTGTTCTTTGGTTGAATCAGTTTCTTTCTATTGATGTTTAGTGCTCTTTTGTAGGCTCTATCTATGAGAGTCACATCATAGCCCTTTTGAAAGAAACGTTCAAAGAGTATTTGAGATTGTAAATTGAAAGTTTCTATGTCAGCACAGTTACGCCTAATGCATAAAAACTGGCTGAATGGGATGTTATTGATGCATCTCTTTTCATGCCGCTCTCTGGGTGTAGAAAGGAGATTACATTAGTATTTTTAAAATGTGTTTTGGTATGCAACTCGTTGTTAATTATATACATTTCTAAGTCCAAGAAGATAATCTTACTTTGACTTATTTCACTGGTAAAAATGAGATTGAACAGATTATCATTCAACCTTGCAACGAAGCTATCAAACGAGGTGTCATCACCGTCCCAGATAACAATCACATCATCGATGTATCTGCGCCACATAATCAACTGTGGCGCAGATACATCAATGCCCCATATATTGGATGATTCCCAACATCCCATGTACAAATTTGCGAAATATGGTGCAAAACGTGTCCCCATAGCAGTGCCACACAATTGTAAATAAAACTCGTGTTCAAAAAGAAAATAATTGTGTTTCAATATAAATTCGATTGAGCTGTGAATAAATCTACGTTGGAGAAAAGGTAAAGTGCCGTGTAGTGCCAAAAAGTGATCAATAGCATCTAAACCCCCTTCGTGTGGGATAGAGGTGTAAAGTGATTGAACATCACGAGTGGCTAAATGATAAGAAGATTTCCATGTGAAATCTGTAAGAAGAGTGAGGAGAGAAGTAGTGTCAAATAAATGTGATGGTAATAGTGGTACTAAGGGTTGAAGAAAAGAGTCTACATAGGAAGAAAGATTAACAGTAAGAGAATTAATGCCCGAAATAATGGGTCGCCCAGGTGGAAATTTTATATGTACTGCACCGACACACTTTATTCGAGCAAATACCCAGTATGTACCTGGCAGATACCTGGAATGCGCCGCTCCTCACCTCTGACAAGCCCCGTTGCGTTTGCCTTCCCAGCCTGGGTTCATGCCTGGCTGACGGGCGGCTGATCTGTTAAATGATAATGATTAGGATTTAATAGGCTGCAATGCTTCGCGTGTCTACCAGATGGCATAAATTCATGAATTGTAATGCAGTATATATATATATACTGTGCAGTATTGCAGCCAGCGGGAATAAAATGCTTCAATCCCTGCCTGGAAAATACCACAATGCACTCGGGCAGAAAACAGTCACAAACCTCAATACACCCGGGTATACCCGAATTCGTGGGACTAGCCGAGCTCGAATAAAGTGTGTCGCCAGTGTAAGCATATTACACATGCACATATACACGTTTATTTAAAAAAATTTATTAAACTATATAAAGATACTCTAATAGATATTTAAGCACTAATATCCCTTTTGTGCATCTTACTGTATTAGATTAGTTATGTATGTCTTGTTTTATTGTATCAGCTGAGATCGTCAATGTTATTAATATGATTACTATAGCTAAGAACTACCTGCGCGCAAGTGCAACATACCACAGCGTGACCTTTGACTGTTTGGTCCGTTTGCGCATGTGCAGGAAACCACAGGTGAAAGCTCATCAATTAACTGTTTCTTTATTTAATGGACACTTGAGGACACAATTAACATAACCTATGAAGAAGAAAGCAGCCTCTTTTTCGAAACGCGTAGGGCGGCAAAGGAGACACAACTGATTCACTGATTGACATCAATTCCTATCCCCCTCTGCGGCATTGGTGGCGAATCAGCGTTTGTAAGCTGTAGCTGCACACTGAAGGACCGTGTGAACCTGCTGGCTGATCCGGAAGTAGCTGTGCGGTCACCTTGGTGTATCGAGTGGGGCAATCGATCCACGTGCCATCTGGTGCGTGCACCCCCCATACTGGGAGAAGTTCCGGAGCAGTGGCAGCTTCACTTAAAGAGAGGGGATACACTTGAATTTATCCACCGCCTGCCTATATCATCCATCTGGTGAGTGGTCATTTCAACTATCATCAACATCGTGGCAGTGTGTCTACCTGATCATATTATTGTCCAAATCATTTATTTCATTTTTTATTATTTTTCATGTGTTCCATGTCTTATTATATGATATATTATTATAGATTTTATTAAATGTTTTATATCTTGTAGCTTTCACCTTTTTATCTCTCAGCTGATTGTCATTTATATGTAGTTCGTTTTATAGGTTGTTAGTCCTTACCATACAGTATTATGCTATGTTTTGTGCTTTTCTCCTTTTTTAAGCACATCATCATCCATTGATGCCAGTTCCTGATCATCCAACAGGCTTGGTTTTTCACATATCCTTTTATTGAACAGGCGCCTTTTAATGCAATATCTCTTTTTCTGTTCATTGTTCTGACCAGGGGGTCAGTT
This sequence comes from Ascaphus truei, assembly GCF_040206685.1. Taxonomy (NCBI): domain Eukaryota; kingdom Metazoa; phylum Chordata; class Amphibia; order Anura; family Ascaphidae; genus Ascaphus; species Ascaphus truei. Next base: position 428,286,625 of record NC_134483.1, read on the forward strand.
GTTGTATGCTAGGCAGCCCCTTATGTGTTGATATTATTCACATCTAAGGTTTTTCATTGTTATATTGTGGTTTTACAAGTGCAGTGGTTAGCGCAGCCTTATCCTGTTTTCTCTGTATATGCCCAGAGGCAACTCCCCTGTTTGTGCTGGGCACTGGCCTTCTCCCAATTTCATAGGGCAGGCCCATACCATATGGCCTTTCTCGCCACAGTAGAGGCACAATCCCACAGAGCGACGGTGCTGTTTCTCCCGTTCAGAGAGACGCATATTTCCCAACTGGATGGGCTCTGTCGATTCTTTGGAGGCATCATTAGGAGGACCCACAGGAGGTGGGACCAAAAGAACAGACTGGATTCTGTGATAACGGCCCTGCTCCTGATGTCTCTCCCTCATCCGAAGGTCAAGGGAAATGCAAAGGCTGATCAGGCCTTCTAGATCAGTGCGAATGTCCCTATAAGTTAATTCATCCTTCAGTCTCTCCTCAATGCCTTGACAGAAAGCAGACTTCAGGGCCCCCGTCGTTCCAATCTGTCTCTGCTGCCAGGGTCCTAAACTCAATCGCACATTGTCCCATGGTGCGGGAGCCTTGTTTAATCTGCAGCAGTGCAGATTCGGCAGAAGCTGCATGACCGGGAGAATCGAAGATCATCCAGGAGGTCTGCACGAAGGCACCGAGTCATCCAACAGGAAGGGGGCCTTTTTCATAAAGAGGGATGCCCAGGCTAACGCTTCATCCGTGAGGAGGGAGAAGATATATGCCACCCGAGGTGGTGTGTCAGAGGAGACCATTACTTTTAACACATTTATACCCGGGATCATATGATTGAGCAAAGCAAGGAGATAAAATAAATTGTAATTTATTTCACGAATGGACAAACACACTATGTTACACAATTACACTGAAAATACACTTATTGGTACAGGGCCAAACGAAATCAAATGTTCTCAAAACAAATCTTGAAAACCAGAGTCTCTAGGAGCAATTTCCCAGGAGCTCGCAAAATGGCTTGTAACGGTCCGCGGTGAGCAGCGCTACCTGCAACTGCTGTGTACTCCGACGGAGCTGCTTCTTTTGTTCGGTCGCCGCTGTAATGGCACTTGGAATCCTTGTATCTTACAAAATCTTAGATGTTTCTTACGAAGCTTGATGAAATCTTTGGTAAATCTGATACCCGGTGGGCTGCATGCATTCTTATAGAGTTTAAATCACTATCTCTAACTAGTGCAGACAATCCCTCCATGGGAATAAGTTTTCCCACCTATCCTGGAGTTGCCAATACTTTGGAAACCTAGGAGAGGGGGCTTACATTTTGCTAAGAGCATGTGCCAACTTAGCACCTTTGCTCGTTAGAATATGAGAACCAGAACCTCTCCCTGGAAACATGAAATCTGGGCTAGCTTCCATTTGCTAAATTGCCCAGACTTTACACTAGGATGGGGTACTTGAGGATCCCCTCACCAACTAACACCTTGGGGACACTGAGCCCTTTCAACTGTGCTTCTACAGACATCACCAAGCAGCGGGATGTCTTAAAAGTCCAGACCTGCACATTCTTATCTGCTTTAGTTAGTCATGGAACTGCAATTGGCATTAGACAGTGAGGCATTTAAAGTGAGCTTTTTAAGTGATAAATACAGTTAGACTATAGTTAATATACTCACTTTCTTCATGCAAGACCAATAACCTCAGCTGATATGACATGGATCTAATTTCATTCTCTTCACAGGTATGTTCCTGATGTGCAAATCCTGTGTAAAAGACTGACTCTGGCCTTGTAGAATTGATATAAGTATGTTCCTGATGTGCAAATCCTGTGTAAAAGACTGACTCTGGCCTTGTAGAATTGATATAAGTATGTTCCTGATGTGCAAATCATGTGTAAAAGACTGACTCTGGCCTTGTAGAATTGATATAAGTATGTTCCTGATGTGCAAATCCTGTGTAAAAGACTGACTCTGGCCTTGTAGAATTTATATAAGTATGTTCCTGATGTGCAAATCCTGTGTAAAAGACTGACTCTGGCCTTGTAGAATTGATATAAGTATGTTCCTGATGTGCAAATCCTGTGTAAAAGACTGACTCTGGCCTTGTAGAATTGATATAAGTATGTTCCTGATGTGCAAATCATGTGTAAAAGACTGACTCTGGCCTTGTAGAATTTATATAAGTATGTTCCTGATGTGCAAATCCTGTGTAAAAGACTGACTCTGGCCTTGTAGAATTGATATAAGTATGATCCTGATGTGCAAATTCTGTGTAAAAGACTGACTCTGGCCTTGTAGAATTGATATAAGTATGTTCCTGATGTGCAAATCCTGTGTAAAAGACTGACTCTGGCCTTGTAGAATTGATATAAGTATGTTCCTGATGTGCAAATCCTGTGTAAAAGACTGACTCTGGCCTTGTAGCATTGATATAAGTTAGTATGTTTGAATTTAAAAAGTGTTTTTTTTTTGTTTCTCCCTCTTAACTCTGTGCTGTTAATTGACCAACTGGAACAACTGATTGATTGTGGAGGGGGAGGGTCATGTGACTGTTTTAGCTGTATAAAACAAACACCTCTTCTGCAATTTGCAGGAACTGCAATTGGCATTAGACAGTGAGGCATTTAAAGTAAGTTTTTTAAGTGATAAATACAGTTAGACTATAGTTTGACTAGAGGTGACTGGGGACTGGATCTACTGCAAACTCTTTTACTCAAGACAACAAACGGAAAGCTATTCAGTTCACACTATGATCCCATGCTTGCTAACCTGCCTATTTCAACCCCCCACCCCTTTACAACTTATTTACTGCAGTCTCTCCCAAAACTGACTGCACAATACACTGAAACCCTGAACTGACTCTAGCATTGCAATACAGCTAAACATTTGACAAGGAACAGGCACACACCTGTTGTTAGTCTGCTCACACTCACTCTGTTCACAACAGCTCCTTGCAGCACTGCCTACCTCTGCCATCACGAACCTGCTATGTATTTTAACTTTTTTCTTTCTCCTGGCCTCATGGAGATGTTACTCCCTCTATCCACTACAAACTCCTCCATCCTGGCCCACACCCAACATCACCATACACACTGGACTACTCAAAAGCCTTGCACTATCTACTGAATATTGGTGGAGAACTCTAAAAACCAGCACACCAACCACTGCTCACTCAAATGGCAAACACCACAAATCTACAACTTGCAAACAACTAACCAAATTTCTACTCATACTATTACTCTCTTTAGCAGGTGATATTGAACCTAACCCAGGTCCTCCCATTTCAGCTCTGTCCCATGCCCCTGAGAATTCCACCTATAAATTCCAAAATAGGGCTATCAGTCGCACATATAAACATCCGGAGCCTGATGCCAAACTGGACGAACTAAGGGCATGGTGCCTTATGCATAAACCCAAAGCCATCGTTCTTACAGAAACATGGCTATCCCCTAAAACCCCTGATGCAAATATTGCCATTCAGGGATACTCCATTTTTAGGAGAGATAGGTCAAAGAGAGGAGGAGGGGTGTTATTTTATATTGCAGACACATTACAATTTACACTGTTAAATTGCCCACCAAGCCCACCCTCTTTTTGAAATTCTAGTTGGCAAAATCTGCCTCCCCTTTTCTAAGCCCATCTTGCTTGCTGGCATCTACCGCCCCCCTAAAGCCCCTCTACAATCCTTGACTGATATCACCCAATTTCTTGGCTCCATTTCCTCTCTGAATGAGAAGAGTGAGCTGCTAGTTCTTGGGGATTTCAACTTCAATTGGCTTGACCCTAAAAACCACAAAATCCAGATGCAACTCAAGTCACTTAACGTATCGCAACTCATTTCCCAACCCACAAGGATAAACCTGAAATCGCATAACCATTCCTTGCTAGACTGGATTCTCTCCTCAAACCCCAGCAGAATCCAATCCTCTGGCATCCTTCCTGATATTTTCAGTGTAATAGCGTACTGTGTAAGGAAAATTAAACCGCCCCATTCAAGCCCTAAAGTTCTCCTCACTAGAACATTTAAAAAATTTAACCCACAACAGTTTCTGGATGACCTTACCAACTGCCCATGGCACAGAATCGATTTAATTCCCGACCCTGATAATGCACTCGACTATTTCCAATCCGAGTTCTTAAAACTCTGTGATACCCATGCTCCACTACGCAAAATAAGGGTACCGGGGGCCCACCTTCCATGGGTTACACATGACCTTATAGCACTCTACCAGTTCAGGGATGCCTTGTGGAAAAGCTACAAAGTAACTGGCACTACCAAGGATCTCAATCACTATAGATGCATGCATAACATGTGCACAAGGCAAACAAGGCATGCAAAAGCACAATATTACTCTGACAATCTCCACCAGAATACACCAAACCCAACTAACTTCTGGAAGGTTATCAACAATATATTCCAGCCTCCTAACCATCAACAACCAAGTAATATCACTAAGGGGGATATTACTCTGACAAACCCCACTGACATCGCAAATGCATTCAATGATTACTTTGTGGGGTGTGCCACTAACTTAATAGCGAAACGCAGCACAAACCCCAAACATGAATCTCATCCTGGGAGTATCCCTACAGTCCCACCCCCTCCCAACACTGCCCACAATTTTCAATTTGGCCCAGTATCTGAAGAGGAGATTATATAAGCGCTCCTCAAACTAAAACTAAGCAGCCAATGTGGACCCGACTTACTACAATCTAGGTTCCTACGACTTGGTGCCCCAGCCATTGCCAAACCAATTGCGTCCATAGTCAACTCTATCCTGTCTGCAGGCCATATCCCTAAGACCTGGAAAACTGCCAGAGTTGTCCCAATCTTCAAAAATGGGGACAAAAACACTGTCTCAAACTACAGGCCAATCTCACTTCTCCCAATTCTATCCAAAGTCATGGAAAAATGTGTCCACTCCCAATTAAGCGATTTCTACACCAAGACAAATTTCCCTAGCCAATTCCAATCTGGATTTCATCCCAAACACTCCACCATAACTACCCTGCTAAAAGTTTGCAATGAAATCCAGTGTGGAATGGAACGGGGACAACTCACTGGTGCAGTATTCCTAGATTTTGCAAAGGCTTTTGACACAGTCGATCATGCTATCCTGCTTAACAAACTCCAGAGCTCTGGAATAGGGAAACATGCTTTAAACTGGTTTCAGTCCTACCTATCAGGAAGATCCCAACATGTGTCCATCTCAGGCTCTAACTCCAACCCCCTGGATATCACCTGTGGCGTCCCGCAAGGCTCTGTTCTGGGGCCCCTACTCTTCTCATTGTTCATTAATGATCTTCTCACAGCTTGTAAGGAAGCTTCAATACACATGTATGCAGATGACACAATCTTATATGCACACAGCCAAAGCCTCTCCGACCTTGAACACGTACTTCAGTCTGACTTTTTGAGACTCGAAAACTGGATTTCCCAAAACAAACTGTTTTTAAACACTGACAAGACTGTAACAATGGTATTTGGGACCAAGACTAAATTTGTAAAGCTTCCAGTGACTGAGCTCCTGATTAGAATAAACGCTAACACCACCCTAACACCTGTCACTAGTTTTAAATACCTGGGCTTATGGTTTGACTCCCACTTAACATTCGGAATGCACATTGATACCCTGACAACCAAGACCTACACTGGCGACACGTTTTATTGAAGTGCGGCCGGTTCCGCAAGCCGGGAGATTTCCCGGCTTGCTAGTGGCATCCCCTCGGCTTGCCGCGCGTCACCGAGCCGCGGTCACGCGTCATCGGGTGCCTGCGCCCCCTGCACGCGCGTCCAGGGCTCCCCGAGGGAGCCCTGGTGTCCCGCGATGTGGGGGACGGCGGCAGGGGGTTCTGGGGGACCTGGGGGACCCGGCGGACCCGGCAGCGGGAGGAAGAAAGCCCCGATCGGAGGGCGCTCCTCCACTGCTTCGGCGCGCGCCCGGCACCCTCCGGCGCGCCAGGTTACTGCTGTGGCCGAGAACGGGCAAATGCTCGAATAAACTCGGCCGCAGCAGTATGCCAAACTAGGGGTACTTTACAGGAACAAATCCTCCCTAAGTCTCCTGGTCAGAAAGCGTATCGCACAGCAGATGCTAATGCCAATTATTGACTATGAAGACATAGTATATGGCTCGGCTCCTCAAACCCACCTTAGCAAACTTGACACCCTCTACAATTCAATTTGTCGTTTTGTTCTCCAATGCAACTACAACACACATCACTGCGAAATGCTCAAAGAACTAGATTGGTCAACACTAGAGTCTAGGCGCAAAGTTCACCTTTCCTGTCTTGCCTTTAAATTCTTCATGGGCAAGCTACCCAGCTACCTGAACAAGCTTCTCACCCCTACCACTTGCAGCACTTATCACCTGACATCAGACTCCAAAAGACTATTCATGGTCCCAAGGCTCAACAAAGTATCCAGACGTTCCTCCATCTCCTTTCGTGCACCCCAAAACTGGAACAACCTACCAGAGACTCTCACATCCACCACCAGTTTAAGTTCTTTCAAATCTAAGGCTGTCTCACATTTTAACCTGGTCTGTAACTGTTTCATACGCTCATAATATATATTTTCTTTAACTGTGCACGCAATGTCTTGTATATAATGTATACCCTGTTTATTTATGTAACTGTACTTGTAACCATGTACTATTTGTTTTACTCTGTGCCCAGGACATACTTGAAAACGAGAGGTAACTCTCAATGTATTACTTCCTGGTAAAATATTTTATAAATAAAATAAATAAAATAATACTAAGTGGGGGCTACAATAAATGAGTTATTCCCAGTCCCCAGTAATATGAATGAAATCCCAAATGTGCCTAACACTTTATTTGAGAGGACTTTCATTCATCAATCATTATACACACTTTAAAAATTATGCTATGGATGTTTTTCTTGTTTCTCCCTGAACAATGCGCACACCCATGCACTGTGGGCATGATATGCCACTATGTCATGTCATGTCATATGTCATGGATAGCCTAAAAAAAGTAAAAATATGTACAAAATAAAAACCACATTGCAATTACTGAAAAATAAAGGCCACAATACCAATTGAATGGCAAGGTGGCACACCCATGCCCTGTGGGCATGAGACGCCACAATGCCATGCAATGGGGAACCTAAAAAAAAGTAAAAACATGCATAAAATAAAAACCACATTGCAATTACTGAAAAATAGAGGCCAAAACACCAATTGAATGGCAAGGTGGCACACCCACACCCTGTGGGCATGAGATGCCACTATGCCATGCAATGGGGAGATTAAAAAAATAAAAACATTCATAACTATGTGAACAGCAAGTTTCAGTGCGCTTGGAGCTTCCAAGAAGAAAATAGCACACAGCCCCTTTTATTTCTCAAGCGCTGAGTTTAAAAACACTTTTTTCTCTTGCCACCTTATACCTCGTGGGAGATACACTGAACCCCTTTACTGAGTTTTTGGGGTTTGGGCATATACCGGGGACCCTGGAATGTGAATCCCCCCTGCCCGGTCTTACTGTTCTGGCATTGAGCTGCAAACTGCTTCCTATGAAGGATTTTGTCTGGTGGTCTGAGTCTTCATGTCCCCAGGAATCTGGTAGAAATACATGCATGTGCACATGTGCAAAGCCCTTCTTGGGGATTTGGCGAGAATGACTGACTCTGCATTAATCAATGTGCGTTTCAAGTCTGGAGAAAAAAAAAGAGATATCCCTTTTTTTTCTTGACATGGGTTTAACAATTTTTGACATTCCTACAGAACAATCAATCACTAGCTTTTTTAATTCTACAGTAATGTACTGCACTTTATGAGGTGGGTGACATACTGTAATTTTTATTTGGGGGTGGTGGGGGGTTCAAAACATTCTGTTAACCTGTTCAAACGATTTCATTGAACTAAAAATCCTGCATACACACGTCCGGGCTGGCAATGCTGCTGTAAACTTGAGTAGTAGAACAATCCACCCCCCCCCCCCCCAACCACCACACACACACAAAGAATTTAAAGAAGGAACTATTTTATTTGTACAGGATAATCATGGAAAAATTAGTAATTCTTCTTCTAAATTTACAATCTTGTCTTTATCTTCTTCGTAATGGCTGCATTGCATTCTGTATTTCTTTTGTCATCGAGAGGGGGGATTAGTGTAAATTACTGACTGACTTCTTAATGTATATATTTTTAAATGTTACATGTATTTTAATTATTTTAATTATTGAATTGTGATTCATATAATATTTAATACAATTGTATATTGTATCTATTTTTAAAGTTATTAGGGATTTATCACCATTGTAATTAATATATTCAACACGTTTGTAGTAGATATCTGATTGGTCGCTTTTCACTACATGTACTATTGGATACTGGGCCTTCAATAACTCCTAACAAAGCAAACATCCTTTTGAGAATCAAGTCAAAACCAATGTGGCTAAATAAACAGGTAGGGGAATAAAATGGACAAGAAGAGGAAGGCGTTTAGATTCTTTAAGTCAGAAGGGACAGAGACATCGTATCAGAATTATAAGGAATGTAACAAAAATTGCAAAAGGGCAATCAAATTAGCAAAAATGGATAATGAAAAAAGGATTGCAATAGAAAGTAAGGTCAACCCTAAAAAGTTCTTTAAGTACCTTAATAACAAAAAAATGAGAAAAGAAAATATAGGACCCTTTCAGTGTGAGATGGGTAGGCAGATCATTGGAGATAAGGAAAAAGCAGAGGTATTAAACAAATTCTTTGCCTCTGTGTTTACCAGGGAAGAATCAGGTTCAATAGTAGTGCCACAGGAGGAAGCCACAACCTCCATATTAATGACCAATTGGTTAACTGAGGAAGAAGTTCATATGCGACTTGAAAAAATTAAAGTAAATAAGGCACCTGGCCCTGATGGCATACATCCAAGAGTTCTCAAGGAGTTAAGCTCAGTAATAGCAAAACCATTATATTTAATATTCAAGGACTCCATTTCCACAGGCCCAGTACCACAAGATTGGCGTAAAGCAGATGTGGTGCCTATATTTAAAAAGGGAGCTAGATCACACCCAGGAAATTACAGACCTGTAAGCCTGACTTCAATAGTAGGGAAACTACTTGAAGGTTTAATACGGGATAATATTCAGGAATACCTAATGGAAAACAAAATTATTAGTAATAGTCAGCATGGATTTATGAAGGATAGATCTTGCCAAACTAACCTTATTTGTTTCTTTGAGGAGGTAAGTAGGAATTTAGACCAGGGTAATGCAGTTGATGTAGTCTACTTAGATTTTGCAAAGGCTTTTGATACGGTTTCACACAAGAGGTTGGTGTACAAAATAAAGAAAATTGGACTCAGTAATAATATATGCACCTGGATTGAAAACTGGTTAAAGGACAGACAACAGATGGTTGTCATAAATGGAACTTTTTCAGGTTGGGCTAAAGTCGTGAGTGGAGTACCTCAAGGATCGGTACTGGGACCCCTGCTTTTTAACTTGTTTATTAATGACCTTGAGGTTGGGATCGAGAGCAAAGTCTCCATCTTTGCTGATGATACTAATTGTGTAAGGTAATAGAATCAGAGCAGGATGAAATTTCTTTTCAGAAGGACTTGGAGAGACTGGAAACGTGGGCAGGTAAATGGCAAATGAGGTTTAATACAGATAAATGTAAGGTTATGCATTTGGGATGCAAGAATAAAAAGGCGACTTACAAATTAAATGGAGATATATTGGGGGAATCCTTGATAGAGAAGGATTTAGGAGTGCTTGTAGACAGCAGGCTTAGCAATAGTGCCCAATGTCATGCAGTAGCTGCAAAGGCAAACAAGATCTTATCTTGCATCAAACGGGCAATGGATGGAAGGGAAGTAGACATAATTATGCCCCTTTACAAAGCATTAGTAAGACCACACCTTGAATATGGAGTACAATTTTGGGCACCAATCCTAAGAAAAGACATTATGGAACTAGAGAGAGTGCAGAGAAGAGCCACCAAATTAATAAAGGGGATGGACATTCTAACTTATGAGGAGAGGCTAGCTATATTGGATTTATTTACATTAGAAAAGAGGCGTCTAAGAGGGGATATGATAACTATATACAAATATAATCAGGGACAATACAAGGAGCTTTCAAAAGAACTATTCATCCCACGGGCAGTACAAAGGACTCGGGCCATCCCTTAAGGTTGGAGGAAAGGAAATTTCACCAGCAACAAAGGAAAGGGTTCTTTACAGTAAGGGCAGTTAAAATGTGGAATTCATTACCCATGGAGACTGTGATGGCAGATACAATAGATTTGTTCAAAAAAAGGTTGGACATCTTTTTAGATGGGAAAGGTATACAGGGATATACCAAATAACTATACATGGGAAGGATGTTGACCCAGGGATTAATCCGATTGCCAATTCTTGGAGTCAGGAAGGAATTAATTTTTCCCCTTAATGGGGTTTTTTGTTTGCCTTCCTCTGGATCAATAAGTAAGTATAGATAGAATAAAGTATCTGTTGTCTGAATTTAGCATAGGTTGAACTTGATGGACGTACTTCTTTTTTCAACCTCATCTACTATGTAACTATGTAACTATGTAAATGCGTAGAGTTGCTCTCCTAGCCAAGCCCAGTCGGAACTGGCCAGTGACATCATCTCCTGAGATGTCTCCTGAAGCACATGACGCTGCGAGTGTGGAATGCAGAAGTGAAGGATCCATCGGCTGTGGTGTGCTTAGCAGCCGCTGACAGCGGATCAGATCCCTGCATCTAATATCCACCCCAGGTCACCGGTATTCACGAGGGCGGACTTTGTACCATGTTTGTACATGTTTGGGCTACATGTGAGTGGTCATTTCTCTTTTGATCTTTGACTTACCAATATAGCAGTACTCCTTACACTAAGTTTGTCTCCTCTGTGTATATATCTCATTTCCTATATATGTTCGAATCCTGGTGGTCTAACACCACCGACACTACTGATACCACCATCAAGCACTTCTTCTTATCAACCCCCAGGGGGTTAGCCCAGTGAGGCACATATGCTGATTTTACTACGGGGAAGTGTGAGTGCCCACCTATTAGGTGTTATATTTGTCATGGTAGATCAAGCTTATAAAGACTTTTAATTACCGGGATCATTGATTGAGCAAGCAGAGAGATAAACATAAATTATGTTTATTCACCTAACGAACGTACACAACTATGTTACACAAAACTCCAGTAAAAAGACACACTAACTTTGGAAACTGGGATAACAAAACTAATCTTTCTAGTTGCAAACACACAGCAAAATAATTCCTGGCCAGTTTTTCTTCCTGTGGCCTCTTGCTGTTGAATTCTGGTCACTTAGCCTCTGAGAAATTTAGGTGATTTACTCAGAGCTGGAACTTCTCAAATGGGACTGAATTTCCGGTGAATCACACAAGATGGAACAATTGAAACTCTTAGATAGAACTCTTAGAACTGATGAATCTGACCTGTGTCATGGCTTTTCAATCCTCTGGTGTCCAGGTCTCAGAAAACCTGCTGCCCAATCAAAAAATCTTAGCAACCTCCTAGCGACCAATCTAAAACACTCACACAGGGTTTCCCACCCCTGAGCCTTTTCGCCGGGCAGGTGAAATATCCCCCTTTGCCCCCCCCCCCTCATGGTGCGAGGCTCCACGGCAGCTGGCTGTTTAGCAAAGGGTGTTAGGTTGCCTTGTTTCATGCCAGGATATGGGTGCTCTATAATAATGGCAGGGCCCATATGGCCTCACACCTAGCATCTCTGAGCCCTTTCAAGTATGGCCCCTGGACAGACACACCGGAGACGAGCCTGGTAACCATCTGTGCCTTCCAGAATCCATGACTTAGAAAGCCCTCAGCTCATATACAGGTCATAAATATCTATACATATTAAACTATTCCCGTTTAATAAAATATGTGGTGTCCTGTCTGCTGCGCGCAAAAAGTTGAGTTCTTATTCTGGTGTTAGGCATGGAGTGAGTGTAAATATTCCCCACATTCACGAGCCTCCTTCTTGGCACACATTAGAAAAATACTTTTAAACTTTTAAAACACTGCAAATCTGCTCAGCTTCATAACCTTATCATGAGCACCTTCCTAAACCCCTACTCTAGGCTCAGGATACATGGGAATGTACAGTATGTGGGTACCTCTTCTATACTGGGGAGACCCTTGTAATACTAAGGACTCGTGTATACCTGCAGATATTGTTTAACCCCTTCATACCCATTTACCTTGTCTGGAAGATGCTGCAGCAGGAACTCTGGCAGTGAGTCGTAAGAGCATTTTCAGGGTACGATGTTGGCGGAGTAATGCGCTTAGCTGTATCAGAGGATATCACTCAATCTCCGTAAACAACTTTTGGGATATCCCATAACCCGGAACCCCGCTACATAGACGCATTCTGCAAAGACTTTCTCCGCCAAACCCAACCTGAAACTTACAGCCTAGAAATCTCCCGATTCCAGCATCCCCGGAAAGGAAACAAAATCACATCATTCTTTAATGTCGCAAAATCAGTATACAATTGCAGTAATACATTTTTGACATCTGGGTCCCAGAGCTGACACTCTAAGACCCTAACACATGGGTCAGGGTTAACCAAGTGGGCTTGACCATTATTATAAGCCGTGTTAACCCCTTCACTGCCACGCCTCTCCTACTCAATTGCATGCTGTGTTACAATCGCCTCATCCGGCGGTTTTACTGGCCTGTGTCTTGAGTATATTCGTTCGTGAGGACAGTCCTGGTGGGAAAGTCTATCAGCATTGCCGTGCGCACTGCCTTCCTTAGAGTGGATGGTGAAGTCACACTCCTGAAATGCAAGAGTCCAGCATAGCAACTTGCCCATCTGACTGAGTAGAGCACCAGAACATAGTCAGAGGTATTGGTCTGTATCAGGAAAGTTTTGATGTAGGTGGGTGCAGCCAGCATGGGTGCACTAGCCAGCATTGCCTCCAGTGCCTGACACGCTGTGTCACAGGCAGGAGACCAGACTACCAGAACTGAGAGTCGCTTTTTGGTCAAGTCAGTCAAGGGTTTGGCCACAGCGCTGTAATTGGGAACATTCTTGTAGTAACCTGCAGTGCCTGAAACCCACATAACATGCCCTATTGCCTTCCCCCCTTCTAGTTCTGACGTTGCATGCCCTCCACCCACTCTGTGCCCCAGGTGCAGTACCTCTGCCATAACCCCTACACACTTTGTAGGCTTCAGTCTCAGCCCTGACTCCCTGATCCTCTGCAGCACTGCAGCTACAGAAACAAAATGTAAGCCCCACGACTTACTAACTCCATCCATGTATGCCCTTGCAAACAGTTGCATCCCTTCCAGTACCCTACTGACCAGGGGTTGGAAGGTTACCAGTGTATATCTCAGCCCAAATGGCATCACCAAAAATGCATAGAGACCACCGGGAATGATAAATGCTGATTTCTCCCTAGCCTCCTGGGTCGGTGGGATTTGCCAAAACCCTTTGGACAAACCCCTTTTTTTCAGATACCTTGCCCCTGCGAGCTCATTAAGCAGCTCCTCTATGCAGGACATGGGATCAGCATCTGACACCATCTGAGCATTAAGCTGCTGGTAGTCCACACAGAACCGGGTGGTTCTGCCCTTCTCAGGAATCAGGACTACCAGACATGCCCAAGGGCTCTGAGATGGTACAATTACCCCTAGGGTCAGCATCTCTTTCACTTCACTCTCTATACTCCCTTTTACCTCTGATGATACCATATAGGCATGCTTACGCAGAGGTCTCTGATCACCAGTCTCCACTGGATGATCTGGGATATGTGTTCTCCCCAGCTTACCCAGGAACAGAGCCCTATGCTGCTCTAACATAGCCTTGACTTGCACACATTGCTGTGCACTGAGCTGGGACACTATTCCTACCTGCTACTCTTTGTCCCCCTTCCTAGATTCCCCTAGGAGGGTAGGCAGAGCATGGCTTGCCGGGTCCCCCATCAGTGTGCTACAAAGAGCCAGCACTGATGCCACACTCTGCTTGAAATACTCCTTACACATGTTAACCTGATCAGCCTTATTTCTCTTTGTCTTACCATCTTCCTGCACAACATAGGTGTAATCATTCATCTTCCTGATAACCGAGTACGGTCCAGACCAGGCAGCCTTTAATTTGTTCTGCGGAGTGGGCTGCAGAACAAGTCCCTGCTGACCTGGAAGGAATGAGCTGCTAAAGTCATTGTAATCACACAAAGTCTGCTGCTTGGTCTGAATCTCCCTGAGATCAGCCTGTGCCAACCACATAAGCATTTCTAACTGGTCTCCGAGAGTTGCCACAGACTGTCGCACAGACGCATCAGTCTGGGTAATGTTCCCGTTCCACCCCACACAGAGTAAGTCAAGAGGTTCCCGGACCCTGCGACCATATAGCAGCTTGAAGGGAGAGACCCTGGTAGATTCTGGCAGTACCTCTCGGAATGATGACAGCAAGTGCTGTAAGTGAATCTCCCACTCTGTTCCTTCAATCCCTATACCTACCAGAATCAACTGCTTCAGGGTCCCATTGAACCTCTCACATAAACCATTTGTCTAGGGGTAATAAGGGATTGTGTGCTGGTGCTTTACCCCACACACATCCCCGAGACCCTGTACCAATTCATGCCTGAATTGTGACCCTTGATCAGTTAGAATCTCACTAGGGCAACCTAGTCTAGGAAAAATCATTAACAATGCTTCTGCCCCTGCTCTCGCATTGATGGTGGCAAGCGCTACAGCCTCAGGGGCTGGGTAGACAAATCTACCCCAATAAGCATGTAACACTTTCCTGACCAACTGTGGATCATGAGGGGTCCCACTATGTCTATAGCTACCCCATGGTATGGTTGCCCTATTACCTGTAACGGATTCAGGGCTGGCCTCGCATGATCACCCGCCTTACCTACCTGCTGCCAGGCATCCCTGGTGTGGCACAACTCTGCAACAGCCCCTGATGCCCGCAGCCCATAGCAAGTCTGCAACAGCTGAGCTCTCTTGCGAGTGGCCCCCTGATGCTCTGCTGGTGGTATGAAATGTACCCTGTGTAACAACGGTTGCCTACACTACCTCTATACCACTAGCTGTATCCTACAGTCCAAACCCTATCTAAACTGGTAGACCCCGTGTCACGGTAGCTTCAGGGTTATAATATACACCAAATAATCTGGGTTGAATTGAATGAGACTGTGATATAATAAAGAGATTTTATTCCTTTAATGACAAGTGGACACACAGTATTGAGCAAATAACAAAAAGAATATAACACTTACTTTGGGAAGGGAGACAGATGAAATAGCCCAGGACACAGGCTAGCAGTTCATCCAGCAAACAGGATACAAAACGAAGATACACGAAAGACCATGGGCATAGAGCTTACAATCACTTACAGTATATGGGATTTGGGCTCGATCCCTTAACATTGGGGCTCAGGAATTAGAGAACAATTGCCTGCACCCAATTCCTTTTTGCCACCTCACGTGGGAAGCAAGGCAGTACCTGCCCACAGGGGGTTGGCACATGCGCACACCCGTCTAGTAAGACGCCCATTTCCTTAGCCCCACACTAACAGGTTGGCGCCTACAGGTCTGCCATCTGGGGCTCTGGACCGGGGAACTCTGACCAGAGGTGTGATTTGGGACACTTAAAATAAACAGTCATGTCCTGCTTTTTCTCCACCCTGCATACTTAATCTGGGGAGGGGAGCCTTTGTTCTTAGCTTGGTCCTCAGACACCCAGACGCCCCCTGGCCATTAGCACACCTTATGGGCCAATAACTTTCGTGGGCAAGTAGCCCAAGAATTACAGTAACTTATAACATTTTATATATATCAAAATATCTTGTTTCGTTAATATGAGAGAGCTGAAAATTGCATGCCATCATGTCGGAAGCGCAGCTACCTGGTGGCCAAATTTCAGCCCTCTAGCTATCACCAAACCGGAGATAACGATATTGGATTTTGGACTCTCATAATACACAATTCACATTTCTCTTCCATTGAAGTCAATGGCAATAACCGCACTCTATATAGTTAACCATACTCCGTTCAGTTAGCCAGAGAGGGCTGGGAATGGCCATGCAACCATGCCGGAGGTGAGACTACCTGGTGGCCAAATCCCAGTCTTCTAGCCCTCACCAAACCGGAGATAATGGTTTCATGTTTTACACATTTTTAACATAGAAACATTTTCCTCCCCATGGCGGCCTATGGAGCCGACTGTAACTCTATCTAGGGGATACCCTCCGTTCAGGGGGTCGGAGAGGGCCAAAAATTGCCATGCAATCATGCCGGAGGGGTGACTGCATGTTGGCCAAATTTCTGCTCCCTATGCCCCGCCAAACCGGAGATCGAACCATCAGGTTTCATGCTTTTTTGAACCGGAGCCTTTTTTCCCCCCACTGCCATGCCGGTCATGATAGCAGGTGCGACACGTTCTGGTGGGCATTGCCCATCGGACCCGGTTGGGGTTGACTGAGGGGGTCCCTAGGAACTAGGGGCAAAAATGATTAAATCGCTAGCTGCCCCAGAACCACAGTAACCCTCTTTAATTGGTTGTGAACTTGGCCGTGGCCCAGTTCCCACGGCAATCAGTGATCAAAGCTCTCTTATTGAAAAAGTTTCAGCTTGCGGATGCTGCGGTTTTGGCTGCCAGCCAACGTAACCATATCAAGGCTGCTCTCTGTGACGGTAATGGGGTGCCAAGCCAGTAATAAAGGGGTCACCCCCATTAGGCACCCCCTTCAACTGTCTGGGAATTGAGGGGTTAACCAGAAATGTACCTTTAATATATATGTTCCCCTGCTTCACAACCAAAATGAATGTCCCTTTGGTTATCATGTTCCCACAGTTAGAGGGATTACATGTATTTTTATTCCCCTGCCTCAGGGCAAAAGTGTTCTCTTTGCTGGATGTATATATTGTTCCAATTATAGGTGGTTGTACCTTTACAGTGTATGCACCAAACACATACACTGGGATCAGGCCGGGAGGGAAAGGTTTAATTGTATTTACAGGTTTATCGCCCTTTGTTCCCCTTCCCGCCTTTTCAGTCTCCATTTGCAACCTGTTCCATAGGTCGCCATTGAAGCTCCATACAACCCTATGGAGATTTCACAGATTTGGGCCCGATACCTTAGAAGACCTGCAGGTGGCGCTCGAGAGGAGGAGCGGAGCCTCCCTATTGAAAGTGAATGGAGTAATGTATTTCAATGGGGATTCCTTGAGTCCGACCTCCAGGAACGAGCTGGCAGGCAGCCAGACCGCTAAACCACAAAAGCGGATTCAATTTCAATGAAAAGCTTTGATCACTCAATTGGCGTGGGAACTAGGCTACGGTCAAGTTCACCACCAATTAACATGTGTAACATTTGTTCTAGGGCCACCAGCAATAAAATTATGTTTGCCCCTAGCTCAGGGGGACCACCTTACTCGACCCCAACAGGGTCCGACAGTCAATGATGACGAGAAAGGGTCGCACCAGCCATGAGGGTCCCACCATTGACCGCAATGGCAGAGAAAAGCTGCGTGTCTTTTAAACACAAAGGGGGCTATGCACTAAGCTCCGAGCTTTCGCGTTGGCCTGAAAAAAATTTGCACAACCGATAATAACTGAAGCCGGCGGCGCGATTCACTAAGGCCCTGAGCCCATTTTCTATCGGACGTGCCAAAAACTGGCTTATTGTGCGTGCAATGTTTTTTCCCTCTGCTAGCGCACTGAAACTTCACGTACAATAGCTGATAGGAAAAAAAAGCCACCTGCAACATTTGCATGGAGATTCTGCATCTCCATGCAAGGCTGTTACAGGCGATCGTACACAAAATAAATACATTTTAATAATAGTGTACATGAGCAGGGGGTCTCCGGAGCTGAACTACATTGGTTTCAGCCTCGGGGACCCCCTACTTCAGAAGATACAGGCCCCGTTATGGGGTGCCGGTATCCCCTGCACTTTTAAAGCTTCCGCGTCACGTGACCGGGACATTTAAATTTTGCAGGGGATACGGCACCCCATAATGGGGCCTGTATCTCCTGAAGTAGGGGGTCCCCGAGGCTGAAACCAATGCGGTTCAGCTCTGGAGACCCCCTACACATCTACACTACTGTCAAAACACACACAACAATAACCAATAATTCATTACCGTAGCGGCTATCTGCAATGGTAATGAAGCTGCATTAATGTAAATTTTAATAATAGTGTGCGTGAGCAGGGGGTCTCCTGAGCGGAACCGCATTGATTTCTGGCTCAGGGACCCCTGCTTCCCGAGTTACAGGCCCCGGTATGGGGCATCGGAGGCCAGTGTCACCGCCATCTTTATAGCGTCCAAGACGTGACGTGAACGCTATAAAGATGGTGGCGACAATGGCACCGATGCCCCAAACTGGGGCCTGTAACTCGGGAAGCAGGGGGTCTCTGAGACAGATATCAATGCGGTTCAGCTCAGGGGACCCTCTGCTCCCGCACACAATTAATAAAAATACATTAAAACAGCTTCACTACCTTAGCGGCTATCCGCTACGGCAATGAAGGGGTTAAGGCACAATAGCATGTTTATTGGGGACAATTGCAACCAAAGAAACATTGCAATATACAACACACATCCCCCCCACACCCCCTAACACATACAATACAGTAATGGGCAAAATTACTATTATCCACATATGGATAATAATGCATTTGCCCAATTTATATACATGATTCACAATAAATACAGTAAATACCTATTACACTTACCTTTTCCAGGCACTCATGATGAAGGCCGTCTTCATCCTCATCTTCAGCCTGCCCATGTCCCCTCCTAAGCTGAAAAACATACAAAAGAATCAAAATAATCAATATAAAGTCCCCTAACCCCTTAATCACCTTAGCGGTTATTATCCGCTATAGTCATTAAGGGGTTAACCCACCCTCACCCACCACTCAGGAGGCCTATACACCCTCTCCCAATACCCCCCCCCTGTGAGGCCTAACCACCCAATACCCACAGGGAGGCCTACCCAGCCTGGCTTGGGGACAATACCTACTTCCCCCACCCCCATTAAACACAATAAAAAGCACTATATTTAATAAATAATACATAACCCACCCCCTGTGCCCCCCATAAATACCTGATATATTCTTTTACATACAGGGTTAATACCCCAGGCCCACGGGAGTCCCAATGGCCCTCACGGGTGTCCGTGAACCTCACAGTGGCCCAGAAAAAGGTTTCAAACAGGGTCTGGAGGCCTACGGGTGGTCCCCGTCAGGCGCCGTGGTCCACCAGGTGGTCTCTGTTGGTTACCATGGGCCCTAAATGGGGTCTCCATGGGTAGGCACGTGGGTGTCTGGGGGCCCCGGGTCAGACCCACAGGTGTCTGAGGGGCCTCAGGTGGTTCCCACGGGGGTCTGGGGGTCCTTGGGTGGTCCCTACGGGTCTGCGGTGCCCCCAGAGCAGATGTGGGGCCACCGGTTCTTCCCTGCAGGTCTCCCCCGTGGGCCCGCCAGCCTGGTACCCGTGAGCCTCCGAGTAGACCTCAGGTGGTCTCCAGAGGTCCCCACAGACCTAAGGAACCAACCCTGTATGTAAAACAAATAAACCTGTCCTATACATTTAAATACATAAATACCCCCACACACACATACAGTACAGTAATGTGCAAAATAACTATTATCCAGATATGGATAATAGATTATTTGCCCATTAATAAACACATAAAACAGCATAAATAAAGTAAATAAATAGAGTTCTACTTACCCCCTGGCAAT
This sequence comes from Ascaphus truei, assembly GCF_040206685.1. Taxonomy (NCBI): domain Eukaryota; kingdom Metazoa; phylum Chordata; class Amphibia; order Anura; family Ascaphidae; genus Ascaphus; species Ascaphus truei. Next base: position 428,306,329 of record NC_134483.1, read on the forward strand.
GAGATGGGCAGTCCGGTCATCAAACGGACTCCGTTGGGAAAAAAACCATTGCAAATATTTTCAAAGGCCAGTTTACCCCTTAATCACCATAGCGGATAATAACCGCTCAATCCTTCACCCATTCATTTTTACAGTGGGTATTATATATATGTATGTATGTATGTATGTATGTATGTATGTATGTATGTATGTATTATGTATGTATGTATGTATGTATGTATCTATCTATATATATATATATATATATAAGAGAGCAAAAAAATGTAGCGCCAGAGTAGTACTGTGGTAAAATAATGTGATTGAACTATAGTGACTATTAATATGAATAGGAAGTATATATAGTGCTATAAGTGTATATAAGAGTAAGAAATGCAATATTAAATGACATATAACATATAACGTTATTATCTATTAAACTATACAATACAACACAACCATAAAAAATACAGAGGCGGCACATTTTATTTGAGTGCGGCTAGCTCCGCAAGCCTGGGGATGCCCCGGCATGCTAGCCGCACTCCCTCGGCGTGCCGCACGTCATCGACGCGCGGTCACGCATCATCAGGTGCCTGCGCCCCCTGCACGCGCGTCCAGGGCTCCCCGAGGGAGCCCTGGTGTCCCGCGATGTGGGGGACGGCGGCAGGGGGTTCCGGGGGACCCGGCGGACCCGGCAGCGGGAGGGAGAAAGCCCCGATCGGAGGGCGCTCCTCCGTGTCTTCGGCACGCGCCCGGCACCCTCTGGCACGCGCCAGGTTACTGCTGCGGCCGAGAACGGGCAAATGCTCGAATAAACTCGGCCGCAGCAGTATATATGAGAAAAAATAAAAAAGTGCAAAAAGTGCTTGAAAAGAAAAAATAAAAAATATATAAATAAAGTCCAACCAGTCCTTCAATAGTTAGTCCATAACAGGAGGTAATGGATGTAGACAAGGGGGTCTTCGGCTGCTCTCACACGGGATTAACCACCTCCACGGATATCTAAAAACAGAAAAAGAGAGAGAGCGCACGCCCCATAGCATAACACTGTATGTTTATTGTAAAAAGGAAGGGAAGGGGGGGAAAGGAATCGCACTCACAAGATTAAAATGATTAAAAGGCAGTTTGTGAATATATCACCACCCTCCGGTTCTGTATAGCGGAATAGCGTCTCTTTGGACTCCTTCAGGACTGCCAGTCGAAATCACCACTAACCGGATACCAGGGGTGCTGTTTGCCGTCTGTTTGCTGTCCAGAACTCAGCTCTCCACTCTGAATGGCCACTGTAAAGTTCCCACGCTAGGTTTGGCCTCGTGCGCGTGCGCGGCGTCGTCGTGACGTAATTGCGCTCTCAGTATCCCTGACGCGTTTCGTCACCACCGGGCGACTTTCTCAAAGGGCTGATGGTGTATGGGATGAAGTCCTGCCCCTTTATAGCCAGTCCATTGCTTAGCACCCAGTAACAGGGTGATTGTTAAATCCGTAATATGCTGATAGGGTGGTACTAATTGAAGCGCATACTTTAAATGACTGACTATATAAAAGGCAGATCAAGGACAATTATATGAAGGGATAAACACATAATGCGGGAAGGATCTAAAAAACATAATACTTGTACATATAAAGAACATACTTAAATCTCAAATTCATTATTAATACAATAAATATAAAATAAAAGCTCTGTCAGCTATGTCAGCCCTCTAATCCAGAAAATCAAATTGAATCTATTTCAAATTATAAATTGCATTATAATGAATTTTAGCTTTTATTTTATATATTTTGTATTAATAATGACTCCTTTATCATTATACTGCACAATACTTTTTTGTATTTTCTATTTTTGGGGGTGTTCCTGCTAATATCGCTCCCTTCCAAATACCTGCATCTACATTATCCATATAGATATACATAACATACAGGGGCAATAAAAGAGCATAAAAACAATGCATTTACATTAAAAAAAATCACATACAATACACCCATTCAGTGTCCCTGAATGTATGAATATCCATAGGGACATAGGGCCTCATGCAGAGAGCATCGTTATTTCAAAACTCGCCATTTTTTGTTCAATTTCCTTCAGAAAACGGCATAAAATGGCGAGTTGCAAAAAACGCGCCATTTTTTTATTTCTATGTTTAAAACTCGCCTCGCGGCTGGCGAGAACCTCCATCGCGCCATTTTTAAAACTCTCCGAATGCAGAGAGGTGCGAACGGCAAGTAGCGGCTGTTCGCGCCAAAAAAAGGCGCGATTCTCGCATTTTTGCCGCGCCACGAAAATATGGCAAGATGGCGCTCGCCGCCTATAGTAAAGGGGAAAAAAAAGGCGCGAATTTGTTTTTACACGTTTCTGAAGCGCGCATCTCGCCAATTTAAACTCGCCACACGCATCCATGTTAAACATAGCAGAATTCGCACTTTTCTGCATATGGAGAATAAAACTCTCCAAAAAAGCTACTTTTTATGAAATTCGCCATTTTTAAAATTCTATGCTCTCTGCATGAGGCCCATAGATCAATTCAAGGGCATTAAATGGAAAAAAAAATACACATTAAAAAAAAAATCAAAAAAACTGTAATTGTAAAATAATATATACTTTTCTTTTGTTTACTTACCATTAGGCCGAGTCCACGGTCCCTGCTGGCGTGCTGAGGCGCGCTGAGGCGCAGGGAAAGCGGGTGCTTTCCCTGGCCTTGCGGTTGCTTACCGCAAGCGCTCTCAGCAGCCGTCAGGGGGCGGTCCGGGGGCGGTCCGGGGGCGGGCGCGTCACTGGCCGGGGGCGGGCCAGTGACGTCACGGAGCTGGTTCGCCCTCATTGGGCGAACCGCTCACGTGACCGGCCTGTCTCGCCGGCAAGCGGGGGAATTTTAAATTCCCCCAAGACCTGCGCATCCGCAAGCGCGCGGAAGCGCAGGTGAGCCCCTACTAAAGCCGCTCTAATTGCGGCTGTAGGGGCTCAGTGCTGAGCGGGAGCGCGCGTCAGCACGCTTCCGCAAGCACGCAGCAAACATGTCCGGGGCCTTAGATGGACGACACAGCGAAATCCAGGGGAACCGGAAGCACTCAAACCAATCCAAAGGTAACCATAAAATAATAAACCCTTACAATCCACAACGGTGTCTTCTTTCTTCTATATGTAATCCATTTCGTCAAAGGGGGTCTTCATCTGTATAACCGTCAGTGATAACCTGACGAACAGCAATCCTTTGTACCTGTCCCCGCCTGAATACCTGGAAAATTTCTAGCCTGAGCATGATTTCGCGTACAGGTACCAGCAAGCTTGCATTTACCAGTACCAAATTGATTTCCCGCTTAATCAGCTGTCAAAAACAAGTGTACCAGATCAGCTGTCACCTGTCAACTATAATGCAGACATGAGTAGTCACAGTGAGTCATCACTTCCCATTTGGCAAAGTTTATAATGAAGGTAAATATACAGTACAGTAATGTACTACACTGTATTACACTATACTGTACTGTACAGCACATGACAGTATTACTGTAAGTTTAGAGCTGAAGTTCAAGCTTGCGTGTTTCAATTTTTTTTTATTTTTTAAGCAATACTGTATGTACTTTACAGTGCATCAATACAATACGGTATGCGAGTTGAGGGGACAATACAATACTGTATGCGAGTTGAGGGGATGTTTCTCTTTTGAGTGCACTTTGAAGAATGATTTGATTGGCCGTCGAAGTACGTGACGCTGCAGCTTAAAAATATAGGGAGAGTGTGGGGCTGAATAGTCGGAGCCAATCAGAAGTTTGTTTTCATCCTACAGACACAGATATAGGATATTGCTTGAATGGCTGCTTCAATTCCCAATGACACGACTTGACGCATGCGCAATACCGGTAATAATAGAATATTTGTTTGTTTTCCCCAGAAAATAAACTTTGACATCAAGCGGAAAAAGACAAAAGAAGGGATTTGGATGGACCTCCAATATCGCTTTTTTAAAAAGTTGCTTGCGCATTGTTTGCCAAGTAGGCAAACATTTAGTGACAGTGCCATTTTTATTGATAGAACAATTGTGAGCTTTATAGAAAACCTGATACTATACAGTATGCTGCTTTTATAATCTTCAAATCTTTTTTTTACATTGTACAGTACTGTCATCTTCACAACTTTTCTTATAAACACCAAAAATAAAAATGTATATATTTTATTCTATACAGTATATATTAGTTATTATTCAATGCTTTCAACTTTTGCAACAGTACTACTGTTTTTCTTTTACTGGTATGCGCATGCGTGTACAGTACTGTACTGTGCTGTACTGTGCTGTATGTCTCATTTTGACATTTTTTTTAATAACAGGTAAGAGAAATGCCCTTGCATTACATTACAGTATGTGAACTGCAATGCTTTGTTGAACTGTTAATAAGAATTTCAGGTCTGCAATAGGGAGTCGGTCAAAAAATACATTTTATTTTTTAATTCAAGTTTTACAAATATATATTTTTGGGGGTTATAGCCATGGGCTTGCATAGCAATTATGGATAATATGAGATTCAAACAGTACTGTTGCTTTTTAATTCCACACTAGACATGTATGTTTTTTCTGAGGTAGGTGGCATAGTGTAGTACTGTGATTTTTATTTGGGGGTGTGGGGATCAAAACATTATGATGACCTGTTGAGAATATGTCTTTGAACTACAGCTTTGAACTTCATACAGCTCGCACAGCTCGCACCCCTCCCCTCCCCCCCGCACACACAAGGCTCAAGGATTTCAACTTCTTATCAACACCTCTGATAAACCATGCACCATGCCACAAATGTGCAAGTGTGATAAGCTAAGCCCTTCTAACTTGCCTATTCTTCAACACAACACTCCCCCCCCCACTAGTAATAAGATTAATATGTTGTGTGAGATACAGGCCTAGCTAAGCAAGCCCTTCTAAAACTGCTATTGTACGGTAACAAAACAAGTCAACTTGAAGTTCAAAGCTTATCAACAACACAACAACAGAGCCCTCTAACAGAGCCATTCACGTAAATGTACTGTTGCGTCATTATCATGAGCTGGGCAGAAGACATGTTGGATAATCCTTAATGCAGGAAAATAGTAATTTTCTATAGAATTTTATTGCATTATTAACAGAAATTATTGATTAAACAATAAATATATAATAATTTTATAAAACTTTTTTGTTTTTCTAAATATTTTTTCCCTAAATATATAATAATTTTATAAAACTTTTTTGTTTTTCTAAATATTTTTTCCCAAACTAATGTGAATTGCAATGCTTTGTTTGTTGAACTGTTCATAAGAATTTCAGGTCTGCAAGAGGGGGTCGGTTTAAAAAATAGATTTTATTTTTTAATGCATAATACAGTACAAACATACAGTACAGTAGCTCTTGTCTTTCTCTTCATTATGGCATTGTGAGATGGAGGGGAGATCGGGGAGAGAGGGGGCTGCAGCTCTGAAAATACAGTATTTCAAAAGATTTTTAATTTTTTTTAAATTTGGGGGTCAAATATGAATTTATATACAGTAACTACTGACAGAGGGTGGGAGAGGGGGGTTTGTGAAAGATACAGGCTGGTTTGTACATGAACACCATACTATTATCTTACACACACACCCCCCCCTTCCTTTTTTCATTGCGGCAGTTCTGAAAATGAAAAGAAACAATAAATACAGACATGGTTAGTTTGAGTGCCATACAGTACTTACAGTGCTGTAAAGTATCTGTATCATTCCTTCCTGTGTCTGATTAACTGAAATAAATGATTAAACAATAACAAAACAGTATTTTAAAAAAAATGTAAACACACTTTTTTTTGTTTTTTGGCAAAAATGAATTTCTATACAGTAACTGCTGAGAGAGGGTGGGAGAGGGGAGTTTGTGTAACATACAGGCTGGTTTGTACATGAACATCGTACTATTATCTTATACATGCCCCTTTCCTTTTTCATTGCGGCAGTTCTGAAAATGAAAAGAAACAATAAATGCAGACATGGTTAGTTTGAGTGCCATACAGTACTTACAGTGCTGTAAAGTGCCTGCATCATACTTACCTGTGCCTGATTAACAGAAATAAATGATTAAACAATAAGAATACAGTATTTATTTCTAAAGATTTTTTTAAAAACACATTTTTTTGTTGCAAAAACAAATTCATACTTACCTGTGCCTGATTAGAAGAAATAAATGATTAAACAATAACAATATTTCAAAACAATAATAAAAAAAAAAAATGATTAAACGCATTAAACCATAAATCTATGTTTTTTTGGTAAACTTTTGCATTACAGTAGAGTTTGGGAAAAGTCGTTAGCAAGAGGGTTGCCACTCCAAGCACAAGCCCTTGTATGCCTCAATAGGCCATTTATAGTGTCTCTCACAGCTCTCATAATTGTTGGGGTAACATGGAAATAACGCTCCACTTCATTCAAAATTGTCTTTCTTAAATTTTCTGGCAGTGCCTTCTTTCTTTTATTTTCTTCATAATTTACATTGTGGGTCCAACAGCTGTACATCTCAAAACTGACGTGGTGTTTAAATATTGACAGGGCAAATTTATGGGCTGCACAAGCACTTCCAGTCTTGTATTTCTCCTGGGCGTGCTGGGTCAAGTCGGTCAAGATGCTGTCTGGCAGCATTACAATCCTGGGTGCTGGTGTACTTCTGGCAGCGGGCGAGCGTAGGCGGTCTGGGAGGATGCTTTCCTCCTGTCGTGGCCTTACCGGAGTTGTCATCTCGTCCTCAAAGGCATACTGGTACAGACAATCTGGTGACGGATGGGGTGAGCGTGGGGGGCTTGGTGAGGGAAGTGTGAAGGTCACATCATGCAGGTCACCCTCCTGCTCCTGCGTCGGACATACAGGGACAGGAACTCACAGGAAAGAATACATCCCCACAATCTTCCTTTTCTATCTTCTCCATGTTCCTTTCCATCTTCTCCATGTTCCTTTAAATTTTCTCCATGCGCATATCCATACTCAACATGGTCTCCAAAAGAAGATCAACCTTTTGCTCTGTGCTGTAGACATCTGCGTAGGTGGGTGGTGGAGGAGGTGACCAGGGGGTGGCCAGGAGACCAGCGTTGAGGATGGTTGGGGGAGCTGGTGACCAGGGGGTTGGCAGGAGAACAGCCTCAATGATGGGTTGTGGAGCAGGTCGGCAGGGGGTTGACAGGAGAGCAGCCTCAATGATGGGTTGTGGATCAGGGCTGCAGGGGGTTGACAGGAGAGCAGCAACGGCGAGGATGGGTTGTGGAGCAGGTCGGCAGGGGGTTGACAGGAGAGCAGCAGCGTCGAGGATGGGTTGTGGATCAGGTGAGCGGGGGGGGGTGAAAGGAGAGGATCGGGACTCCACTTTACTTGCACTGTGCTAAGGGCGACGAATTTCTTCTTCACAAAATAAGGCCCTGGGGTCTTAACCTTTAGAGCCTTTAGAACATTTTATTTATTCTGCTTTGGTTTTCACTTAGGTTTTGGCTGGGAAACAGCTTCCGCCTTTCGCTTGGCCGGCATGGCAGAAGAAAGCTGGTTCCTGCGTCCGTAGAATCGGGGGCGATCCATGGAAACAGAAGGACGAATGCACAATGCAGTATCTGGACAAGAGCAAGTTCAGATAGAGATCAGTGTGTGAGAGTCTATGCAATTTGTCTCACCATTTATTTGACATTTTCGTGGGCATGGCATGAGTCAACGCTCAGGACAGTTCTGGTCCCGGGACTGGGACTGGTTTGCAGGCTAGTGACTACCAACAGAAGGTCGGTCAAAGATGCAACTGGAGGAGGACTTGGAGAATTGTGAAGCCCGAATTGCTTCACCGGATGGGCCTTGTCCCTTAGCTGCAGTGGCAGTGGACACCAACCAGCCTGGGGTGAAGGAGGTTAATCCAGCCCTGGAGCTGCAAGGACATGGGGAGGGAGTGGGTGACCAAAGGGATATTGGTGGCTTGGCACCAGGGGATGCGGAGGAGGTAGCCACTGCGGCTGCCGGACTTGCCACCCCTGGGCTCACTGCACTCCTTGTTTCATTAGGAGAGAGGGCTACCGCAGCTGAAAGGATTCAGATGCTTCCCGCCCTGCACAGAAAAGTCCCCACTCTCACCTTGTCAACAGGGAACAGGATATTCCCCAGGTGGAACGCCACAGCTTCAGCAAGTTAATGGGTGGCACAGATCAGATTTACGCCTTCTTGAATGATTTTGAGACACAGTTTCACCGGTACGGGTACTGCAATGGGACTTGGTTTCGCAATTAAACCCTTTGTTGTTCTGTCTGGCCAAACGGACTTTGCAGGGCATCCTGAGAGACGATGCCGATGACTAAGGTCATGTAAAAACATATTGCTTGCATATTACTCCCTCACACCAGAAGCATGCCGGGGAAAATTCCAGACTGGAGAAAAGAGCCCCCAGGAATCCTGTCAACTATGGAGCCCGCATGGCATTGCATAGGACCCAGTGGGTGGAGTGTTGTGGGGTCACCAAGTTCCACACATTACTGGACTTGGTTTTCCAAGAACAACTGCTGCAGCAGTGTCCCTCGGACGTGAGGGAATGGGTCTTTGACCGTAAACCTAAGACCCATGTAGATGCTGCGAAACTGGCCGATGAGTATGTGACCAGCAGGACTTTAATGAACATGAAAGTGGCTCCCAGAGATGTGGCCAGCCCAGCCAATGGAGCCAAAATCACCCCAAAGTGGACGCACAAGCCGGCAGCAGAAGGCAACGCACCCAAAGCTACCCAAAGCTGCAGAGTTTAGACATGAAAGGAGGTGTTATTCTTGCAATAAAGTCGGTCACCTCAGACCAGATTGCCTTGACCGGGACTGGTCCGGGGGACCCCATCAGGGTCAACGATCACAAGCTGCGAGGCCAGTCACCCGTGTGCGACTTGCTCACACATAGGAGCCAAGCACAGCCATGGAATCTCACCCCAGAGGGTCATCCACAGGAGAACCTGCACTTGCCACCTTGGAGCCAGCAGCGGAGATCAGAGGACATCAGGTTGCACCCATCGGGATGCAGCGCAACAATATCTGGCTGAAGCATCTGCAGAGGGTGACCTTCGGGGACCGGCAAGCGGACGGTTTGCTGGACTCAGGTTCCACCGTTATCCTTGTCCACCCGGACACGGTCCAGCCAGAAGTTTTGCTCCCGGACGTAGCATGAGTGAGGTAGGGGTATTGCCCGGGTTAGATGGCAATGACCTGGGGCATGTTACGTTTGTATTTACAGATGAGCTGTTGCAGCGATTACCAGGAGCCAGTCAGCCAAGATCACAGCAGAATCATCCCTTTTCCCCCTGCATTTGGGACCTACAGTTCCCGGGGTCTCTGCAGAGACCAGACATGTAAGCCAGACAGAGTCGCCAACTGACACTGACTTACTGTTCCCTTCACCTTTTCCCAGTCCCCCCGACTTAGCCTTGACAAGCGGGTGGCAAGAGTTAGGTACCCAGTTTTGGGATGCAGTGTGATCAGACCCCAGCTTGGAGGGCATGAGACATGAGGGCATGAGACTTTGGGTGTCCGAGTCTAAGCCAGGTGATGGGTCTGATTACTTCTTGTGGCACCACTGGCTCCTGTATAGAGAGCAAGGGTCCAAAAGGGTTAGATGAAGTAAGAACCAGTAAGCGACAGCTAGTGGTACCCATGGTGTATAGGCATCAGTTGTTGTGGGTAGCCCACTCCATTCCACTAGCGGGGCATCAGGGGGTCACTCAGACAAGAGCCAAGCTGTTGCAACATTACTACTGGCCGGGGGCATCCAGGACTTTGGCAGATTTCTGCCGGTACTGTGATGCCTGCCAGTGAATGGGTAAGGTGGGCAATCGTGTGAGGGCACCCCTAAACCCTTTACCTGTAATAGGGGAACCTTTCCAGAGAGTAGCCATGGACCTCGTGGGACCCCTCATGTTTTCCAGCTTGTCAGGGAAGCACTACATCCACACGTGGTGGACTTTGCCACCCGGTACACCGAGGCTGGAGCGCTTGCCACCATAATGCAAGAGCAGTAGCGAAGGCATTGTTAACCATCTTCACTAGGGTAGGTTTACCTAGTGAGATCCTAACCGATCAAGGGCCTCATGCACTAAGCGCCGAAAATCATTTTATCGCCATTTTTTAGCCAAAAAAGCCTTTGCGATTCAGTAAGCGCCGATAAGTGGCCAAAATCGGCATTTTTACTTCCCGATAAAAAATTATCGGCATCCAGCTGCCGATAAGCCACTTTTCGGCACCTTTCGACAATTTTTAAAATCGGCTGTATTCTAGTAGCCCCGATCATCTTATCGGTGCTTATCGGTTCTGATCGCACTCTCGAAAAGACATTTTTTCTCCAATTCGTCCCGCCAACTAAAAGTTGGCGGGTTGGTGGGGAGAAGGATCGGCAAGTTTGGCGGGACGGCACTTAGAAAAATAGCTCATCTCAACATCTATGGAGTCAATGGAGCGGAGACTTATAACTTTATAGGATCGTTTACGTGGTATTGGTCCAAATAAAACTGTACTTGCCATTACAGTGTCGATGTTATTCACTTCATCGTGTCACCGCTTACGTTCATTATTGGCAGAACATCTTACTTGTGAATGTTATTATGTTTTGCGTGTCACATGACTGTTTATGTTATGCTGTGTCAAGGGAAAGTCCTATAGTAAACTCTTAAAGGAACAGTTCCCATCATCTGAAACATGTTAGTGAAGTGTCCATGTTTTGATTTTATGGTGTGAAACATTTGACACATAGCACCGATCATGTGTTTATTCATGTTGGTATACATTATATAATGTTTTGAATGGTTAACGCATGATCCAATTAAGATATAGATGTTGATTGTGACATTCCTCTTTTTCTGACGTAGGAAATTGCACTATCAATAACATTGCATGATTACATTTTACACATTGCAGTGTAATCATTTCATGTTAAGTGCTACACAGATCTATAATACGACATAATTGTACGAATATTTTAACATAATCAATTGCAAATCTCCAGATGCCTTTTAATGATGCATATGCACATTATAATTAGTTCATGTGAACATGTGACAATACCATGCAAACTTCTACATGTTGCAATGTTGTTTGCAAACGTTTATTTCATGGTTGTATCCAAATGAGATTACTGAGTATTGCGTAAATAAGTGGTATATGCATTTGACATTCCATAACGACTTTGTATAAATTATTAGTATAAAGCTTAACGTCACATCATACTCAAATATCATCATTGCCTGATGAACACACACAATTAATCCGTATTATTTGTACTGGATACACTTTGGGAGTTCACAAGTGCTATATGTTTATTTGACAGTTTGCACATAATTAAGTCACGTGACATCATCACATAGGTATTTAAAGGAGAGCAATTACCTGCGCATTGACAGCTACAGACCAGAAGATGCTACGATTGTTCATGAGAAGGCGGAGAATTCTATTGGAGGAGAGGATAGCAGAGGGGCAGGATGTCCGAGGGCCAGGAGAGGACAGGGACAGGGGAGCGGAGTGGAGAGGGAGAGGGAGAGGACAAGGAGATGAGAGGAGAAGAGAGAGGAGAGAAGTGGTGCCTCGTCCACGTGTGTACAAGGAGCGTACGATTTTAGATGGGATGAGTGAGGAGGAGATCATCAGTCGTTATCATTTGAGTTCAGCAGCAATCTTATCTCTTTATGGAGAGATACGCGTAGATTTAGAGAGTGTAACAGCCAGAGGTCGTGCAGTCACTGGGCTTGTTAAAATGCTATGCTCATTACATTATCTTGCTTCCGCGTCATTCCAGACAACTGTGGACATAGTGGGCGGGGTCTCGCAATCGTCATTCTCACGGGCCTTTACCCAGATTCTATGTGCACTGAATAGACACGCTAGGAATTATATTCATTTTCCTACAGAGCAGACAGAGTGGCTGGAAGTGAAAAATGGCTTTTATATCATAGCCGGGATACCATGTGTGATGGGTGCAATCGATTGCACCCATGTTGCCTTGATCCCGCCTAGTCAGAGTGAGCATGCTTACCGCAATCGTAAGCACTACCATTTCCTGAATATACAGGTGGTATGCGATGCCACGATGAAGATTATGCATGTGTTAGCCAGATTCCCTGGTTCCAGCCATGATTCCTCTATCCTGAGAAACTCATCAGTTTTCCATGCTTTTGAACAAGGCTATTTTGGAGAAGGTTGGCTGGTGGGTGAGTACATATTATGAAGTGTTAACAAACCACAATTGTGTATTTGTTAAATGTTGCATGAAATAATGTTTACACATTGTGTAATGTTTCTGCACAATGGATAATAGGTGACGGAATTAGGCCTTGGCTTTTGACACCGGTGCCTAACCCGCAATCTGAAGCAGGGGACCGGTATAATTTAGCCCACATATCTACACGATCGGTCATTGAGCGGACATTTGGCCTGCTCAAAACAAGATTCAGGTGCTTAGATCGAACTGGTGGGGCACTCCAATATAAGCCTGAGAAAGTGTCTGATATAGTTATTTCTTGCTGCATTTTGCACAATCTGGCACTCCGCCATAATATGGCAAGCGATATACGTCAGGGCTTGGAGGAGGAGCATCCCGTCAATGTAGCAGTTGACAGTGAGCAAACTGCCTGTGGTGTGGAGACATGTCATAATGTGATCAACACATATTTTACATGTAAGCAACTACCTATATGTTCCTAGTACTACATATATGTATTCATTCATGTTTCTGACAAATACATTTGTCCAAATATCATTCACATAGGATACGGATGCATCTCATGCTCCCACCTTTCTCTTCTCTGCTGTGTGGACAATTACATGTGGCACCGGTATCTCATTCATCAACAGGTTGGATAAAAATTGTTACAATTAAACAGTTGTTTGTTTACCTGAGGGAATAATGTCTAGCAAATCTATATTGTCTGTCACATGTTTTGTGGTTTATGAATTAAATACCTTTAAAATATGTTGGTACACAATAGTTACTGTTATCTTTTTATATACAAATGTACACTTGGAGTGTCACATGTGTGTGACAATGATGTGTAGCATATTGTGTATTTGAGATCACATTGTTCAGATATCTTGTGTTTTTTATATCACATAGTAAAGTATCACATATTTTTTTTAAATAAGCAGAATTAACATGTGATTAAAATAATTTATTTTGTTATTCTCAATTTTATTTTTCAGTCATATTACTCCAATGACTGCTCATGTAATTTATGACACTTAACATCTGTAATAAGAGGGACAAACATCGCGACAGGTATTGTGATAGGATGTGTAAGCATTAGTTGATGAAGAAGACCACTGGTGTCTGCTACCTTTAAAGAGTTGAGCACACATGTGGTTGCCTAGACAACTGGGCCTGCTGATGCAGCATCAGTTTGTTTACATGCAATCACACTGAAAGCTTGGGTTTGATCATGTGACTTGGATTCCCCAATAGGAGTATAGACATGGAGTTGGAGCATGATCTAATTAGATTGTATTATGCACAGCTGTTTTGTCGCCCGATGATGATGCTTTTTGATGATGTGGAGATGTTTATGTCACTTGGGTGTTGGGGTATATAAGTCACTCACTGTCCTGTGTCTGTTGCACCACCCTGAGGAAGATCCCTCTGTGAGATCGAAACGTTGGTGTTATGTGCTGTATTTAATACATTTATTTTCATTCACCTGAGTGCTGTCTCCTTTTTGCTGCTATGCGGTAATGTATACTTTTATTATTTATATGGGACATGCACATATTCATTATTGAATTTCTATTGGAGTGCCAGTGATTTTTTATCACATACACATTATATATATATATATATATATATATATATATATATATATATATATATATATATATATATATATATATATATATATATATATATATATATATATATATATATATATATATATATATATGTAACGGGTTTCCCACCCCACCCAATCTCATATATAGTGTGGGTGAGTAGAACATGCAGTGTTACCGGTGTGGTGCGTATACGTGCAGGCTCACAGGAGGTCTGAGCCTCCGCTAATGAGAGCCTGGGGTGAATCTTCTGGAACGGATCTTCTTTCAGCGCCTCCACCTATGTAGGATTCTATGGAAGTGTAGAATGCCCCTACATAGGAACCCAATCAGAAACCTCACACACAGTGATTATATAATAACTAAGGACTTTACTTATGAACATATAACACATTACATAACATCATAACCTTATGCAATACTGGAGCACCTTCTGCCCAATGTCTGGTGTTCCCACCCAGTGTCCTGTAACCCCCACCCAATGTCCCGTACTCCTACGGAGATCGTGGGTGACTGCGCAGTCACTAAGTTATCTATTAGGCCTGTTGGTGCACATGTGTAGAAATACCTTCCGAGCACTCCGATGCTCGGGCCCGTAACACTCTTCTAAAAGGGTCAGACGCGCGATGCCTCCGTCTGATCCTTTCCAGGTGATATTCTCCGTGGACCCCAACGTGGGTCCGAACTCCGTCACTGGAGCCGCAGCATCCGCTGAGTCCCTCTCTAACGATACAGCAACGTGACACACCCTGCACTATAGGCCGTCCCTATAGCACAGCATCCTTAAGTGGCTTAAGGGTCAATCTCCTAGGGCATTCGGGGTTGCCTATCCTATATAGGTAGGTCTTGTACCCACCCTACTCATAATACGGGCCCTGGGCCATGGATCCCCGGACTGGTTACCACTATGAACCCCCCCAGTTGCCTCGTACTACGCGCAACTCCGCCCTGGACAATGGCTCCCTGGATTGGTTACCGCTATGAACCCCCCCAGTTGCCTCGTCACTCGCAACACGGACCCTGGGCTATGGCTCCCCGGACTGGTTACCGCTATGAACCCCCCAGCTGTCTCGTGCCACTAATTCACCTAAACGCCTGCCGCAATGCTCTGCAGACTAACCTCAGCCCCCTAACTAACCCCTAATGGCCGCCGCAACCTCTCCCTGTCTATCCCTACTCTCGCGCGACCCTCTAAAGGCTGGCTGTATTCCCTACCTACTTCTGCGCATGAGCGACTCTCCTGGCCTGTTCCTGCCCTTGCGCGACTCTGCCCTGAATCTGGGGCTCTAACTGCGCATGCGCGACTAAGGGGCAATGGCGGCGCCCTGCCCGCCCGGCTCCGGGAGCGCCGGGAGCCCTGCGACGCGTGTGCAGCCTTAGCAACCGGCCGCACACGTCCCCAGCAACCCCCGAGCCGGGACCTGATGGCTCTCACCTGTTCCATCGCCACGCGGGGCCGCCATTGGCCTCGGCGGCGCCCGCGATCGAACACCAGGTGAGGGTGGTGCTGCTCAGCAGGGGAGACCCGGCTACATCCTCCCCCTGGTGAAAAACCCAACGCCCTCGCTTGGGGAAGCACATAACCTGGCATCAGTTTACACAATAAAAAATTACATTGCATAACTGGTACTCTTAGCAGATCGACTTTACCCTCACCAAAACATGTCACATCACACCCCATAGTACCCGAGGCCAGCTGAGTATCAGCTGCTTGCTGAGACCATTTGTGGGGTGCCCCTAACTGATCAGATGGGGGTACCTCACTTTTGCGTCCGTGAGCCTCCCCGGGGTGAATCTCTCGGAAAGCACACTCTGGCGTAACAGTCACTGGTTCAGTGCTACTTCCTCCCCCTGGTGGAAGGAGTAGCACAACGTCTTTTAAGCAGGCCTTTACCCGATCATCCGCGGCTTGGATGCGGTAGACCAGGAGGCCAGGACCTTTCCCGCGGTCCACTACCTGAGGAATGGGGCGCTCCTTTTTGGGCTTAAAGGAGGCCAGTCTCCCTTGATCTCTCTCCACACAGTCTTTGTCCCTATAGTTTTGCGAGGCTTCCACTGAGAAGCGAGCGCTGGAAAATGTCTCGGTTTCACCAGGCAGGGGGGAAAAAGTAGACACCTTACCCCTGCGGTGATTCACGGTGGCCAACAGGTCCTCGGGACGCTGTCAGTTCCCACCTTGGTGGTATCGGGACCTGCCCCCGGCACTTCTGGGGCAGTCCACTTACGCGCTGAAAACTCGGGAGCGTTGGATCCCAGTCCTGGGACCACTTGCGTCGGAGCACACGGGCTCACACTCCGCTCAGGAACCGTAGCTTTGGCCTTCTTCACGGCCACCTCCATCGGAGTCTGTGGGGAACAAGGGAGTTCCTTACCACTCGGCTGGCTGACGATGGGCTTCTCCTCTTCTGGAAGGATCGGCGGTAGACACTGGTCCACTCTCTTCTCTGGACAGCTACCTTCTAATGAGGACACCTCCACCAGGACGCGATGCAGAGGGGAGCCCTTTGCCCGGGCGACCAGACTTAAGGAGCCATCGTGCTCCGCGGTCACCTGGAGGCACACCCCCGACACCCCTGGGGCAGTCGACTCACCCTGGTCGTCTGTAGGTACTGGTCCCACGCCAAGGACCGATGGTACCTCTGTAGTAGGTCGGACTGACCATTGTAGGGCCCACGGGCCCAAAGCAGGGTCCGCAACATCGGAATACACCTCTTCCAGGGTACACGGACCCACAGCAGACTCTGTATCCTCTGCATCACCGCTGGGGTGGTTCGCCGGTAGGCGCATCGCCACCGATGGGACTTCCACCTTTTCCCCGGAAGATATCATGACAGTATCCTCCGCAAGGTAGTCACCAGATTCTTCTGAAATGCAGCCAGTGGTTGTGGGTACGAAGCTGGCGTGCTCCGGTACCTCCACTGCAGTCGCGCTCTTCTCCGCCAAGGGTTCACTTGGCTCCTTAGCTGGCTCTGTAGGCTGGGGTACAATAGGCGTCAAGAAAATTGCACCGCAACAATCACATCTGGGCTCCCACGCCAGTGCTTCCCTAGAACAGTCACAGGTGGGGCTAAAGCATTGTGTACACGGCTCCCCATCTACCTCGGTGATCCTGAAGTCTAGTGGCACTTGGGATATGTCGGCTCCCCCGTCATAGGCTTCTTGCAAGCAGGGGCACAGTAGCATAAGGAGATCTATTCCTGGCGCTCGCCAGGGCACATACACATTAGGGTGTATCCCCTGACAGTCTATCTCATCCTCATGCATCATCTCATCCTCAGAGATCAGAGTGTCTATCACAGCGTCCACGTATGGTTGAAGATAACCGTGCTTGCTCCCCCTGGTGGAATCTAAAGGAAGGGCACGGTTTACAAGGGAGTGGTTTTCGCTCTGCACTGAGTCACTCACATTACGGGGGCGGGGCTCTGGTTTTCCCGCCAGTCCCGGATGGTTTTCTGCAAAATTATTCTGCGCCTTGGGAGCGGTATCACGTGCACGCATCTCACTTGGAGGAAGTTGCCATGGCGCGGGGTCAGCGTATACTAACGGGTAACCCTCAGGGGGACACCCGGGCATAAATAACGTGGACGGTGACTCGGACGGGCATATATCCCTTGAGGATGACACGACAAAAAGCCGCGATCTCCAAGGGGACGTGGAAGCTGGCTCTAAGTCTATAAGAAGAGCGTGCTGCCATCCAGGGATTTTACGCATATGCTCATAGATCTCATCTTCAGATATATTGGCGGGAACGCCTTCTAAGGCCACCACACGGCGGGGACTAAGATTATTTATCCTCAAGGCCCAGGCGAGGACCTCGTGTCCGGACTTGACAACCATGGTGGACAAAAAAATAGGACTTGGACAATTTGAAAAAAAATTGGAACAGGGCACCCCAGGTCTATCTCAGCAGCGCCTCCAAATGTAACGGGTTTTCCACCCCACCCAATCTCATATATATATAGTGTGGGTGAGTAGAACATGCAGTGTTACCGGTGTGGTGCGTATACCTGCAGGCTCACAGGAGGTCTGAGCCTCCGCTAATGAGAGCCTGGGGTGAATCTTCTGGAACGGATCTTTTTTCAGCACCTCCACCTATGTAGGATTCTATGGAAGTGTAGAATGCCCCTACATAGGAACCCAATCAGAAACCTCACACACAGTGATTATATAATAACTAAGGACTTTACTTATGAACATATAACACATTACATAACATCATAACCTTATGCAATACTGGAGCACCTTCTGCCCAATGTCTGGTGTTCCCACCCAGTGTCCTGTAACCCCCACCCAATGTCCCGTACTCCTACGGAGATCGTGGGTGACTGCGCAGTCACTAAGTTATCTATTAGGCCTGTTGGTGCACATGTGTAGAAATACCTTCCGAGCACTCCGATGCTCGGGCCCGCAACACTCTTCTAAAAGGGTCAGACGCGCGATGCCTCCATCTGAACCTTTCCAGGTGATATTCTCCGTGGACCCCAACGTGGGTCCGAACTCCGTCACTGGAACCGCAGCATCCGCTGAGTCCCTCTCTAACGATACAGCAACGTGACACACCCTGCACTATAGGCCGTCCCTATAGCACAGCATCCTTAAGTGGCTTAAGGGTCAATCTCCTAGGGCATTCGGGGTTGCCTATCCTATATAGGTAGGTCTTGTACCCACCCTACTCATAATACGGGCCCTGGGCCATGGATCCCCAGACTGGTTACCGCTATGAACCCCCCCCAGTTGCCTCATACTACACGCAATGCCGCCCTGGGCAATGGCTCCCCGGATTGGTTACCGCTATGAACCCCCCCAGTTGCCTCGTCACTCGCAACACGAACCCTGGGCTATGGCTCCCCGGACTGGTTACCGCTATGAACCCCCCAGCTGTCTCGTGCCACTAATTTACCTAAACGCCTGCCGCAACGCTCTGCAGACTAACCTCAGCCCCCTTTATCCCTGGCTATTCCCCAGCTCTGACTACCATGAGTGACAGGGTCCCTCTCTGAGACTATCCCTGGCAACACTCACTAACCTGGGGGAATACAGGGTTAACTAGGGCCTTAGTGCAGGGAGTCTCCGGCTCCTGCACCCTACCTCCTTCCTTGGGCTCCTGACTCTGACTTCCTGACTGACACGCAGCTCCAGCCCGCCAAATGTATCCACTTGCTCCAGGACAATCCTTCAGCCCTATTGGCTCCTATGAGGCACCTGGTGCCTCCCTCGCTAAGCACTATGGGAATTGTAGTCCTTGGGCACCTGTAATAACATTGGGGCCGCATGCGTGCCTGTCCTACACCTGCACTAACCCCTAATGGCCGCCGCAACCTCTCCCTGTCTATCCCTACTCTCGCGCGACCCTCTAAAGGCTGGCTGTATTCCCTACCTACTTCTGCGCATGAGCGACTCTCCTGGCCTGTTCCTGCCCTTGCGCGACTCTGCCCTGAATCTGGGGCTCTAACTGCACATGCGCGACTAAGGGGCAATGGCGGCGCCCTGCCTGCCCGGCTCCGGGAGCGCCGGGAGCCCTGCGACGCGCGTGCGGCCTTAGCAACCGGCCGCACGCGTCCCCAGCAACCCCCGAGCCGGGACCTGACGGCTCTCACCTGTTCCATCGCCGCGCGGGGCCGCCATTGGCCTCGGCGGCGCCCGCGATCGAACACCAGGTGAGGGGGGTGCTGCTCAGCAGGGGAGACCCGGCTACATCTAGATAGATAGATAGATAGATAGATACTGCACCGACACACTTTATTCGAGCAAATACCCAGTATGTACCTGGCAGATACCTGGAATGCGCCGCTCCTCACCTCTGACAAGCCCCGTTGCATTTGCCTTCCTAGCCTGGGTTCATGCCTGGCTGATGGGCGGCTGATCTGTTAAATGATAATGATTAGGATTTAATAGGCTGCAATGCTTCGCGTGTCTACCAGATGGCATAAATTCATGAATTGTAATCCAGTATATATATATATATACTGTGCAGTATTGCAGCCAGCGGGAATAAAATGCTTCAATCCCTGCCTGGAAAATAACCCAATGCACTCGGGCAGAAAACAGTCACAAACCTCAATACACCCGGGTATACCCGAATTCGTGGGACTAGCCGAGCTCGAATAAAGTGTGTCGCCAGTGTAGATAGATAGATAGATAGATAGATAGATAGATAGATAGATAGATAGATATACACACAGTGGTTGACAAATCACCAAAAAATCTACTCGCCACACAAAAAAATCTACTCGCCACCTAGTACCAAACGTGTGCTGCTTGGGCCAATATTTACTCGCCCGGGGGTTAAATCCACTCACCCGGGGCGAGCAAATGTATAGGTTTGTCGAGCACTGTAGATAGATAGATAGATAGATAGATAGATAGATAGATAGATAGATAGATAGATAGATAGATAGATAGATATACACACAGTGGTTGACAAATCACCAAAAAATCTACTCGCCACACAAAAAAATCTACTCGCCACCTAGTACCAAACGTGTGCTGCTTGGGCCAATATTTACTCGCCCGGGGGTTAAATCCACTCACCCGGGGCGAGCAAATGTATAGGTTTGTCGAGCACTGTAGATAGATAGATAGATAGATAGATAGATAGATAGATAGATAGATAGATAGATAGATAGATAGATAGATAGATAGATAGATAGATAGATAGATAGATAGATAGATAGATAGATAGATAGATACACACACACCAAATATATATTCAGACACACTTACATATTAATTTCTCTTCAGTTATTTCATACATGATAACATGTAAACATGATGAAGTATGAATGAAGATTATGGTAATTAGATTTCTTTAGAGGCTCAATACACAATAACACATTACATGAAACAGTAGGTAATGTGACATGGTTCATGTAATTATGTCTTTTCACTAACCAACTGATTAATAATTGTTTATAAAATGTTATCAAACATGGCTTAAATAATTCAGTGAATGAGCATTTGTAAACATTCATATGTGTACAAGGACATACTTGAATGTTTGCAACCATCTCTACATGATCATACATACACTATGCATGAAAGAGTATGCATTAAACACCACAATATCACAAAATAGTTTAGTGAAGGTTGTTATTTATTTAGGTTTTGCATTTTGAGAGCGAGTCACAGGCCTGCTTGTTGGCTGTTGTGATCGCCTTCTCCCTGTGCCAAGTACTCTCGGCTTCACTTTAGCACTTGTTGTGGGCTGTGGCATTGGTTCAGGTGCACTTGTTGTGGGCTGTGGCACTGGTTCAGGTGCACTTGTTGTGGGCTGTGGCACTGGTTCAGGTGGACTTGTTGTGGGCTGTGGCACTGGTTCAGGTGCACTTGTTGTGGGCTGTGGCACTGGTTCAGGTGCACTTGTTGTGGCACTGGTTGAGGGGCACTTGTTGTGGGCTGTGGCATTGGTTGAAGGGCACTTGGTGTGGGCTGTGGCACTGGTTCAGCACTTAAGATACATTGCAACAGTGGTGGAGCAGTTTCTTCTGTGTGTCTTTTTGTCTTCTTCCAAAAGCTGGTGATTTGTAATTGTTGACCAATCTTTCTTTTGTGTGTCTCATTTGTAGGTGTTGGTTCAATATTTGGAACAGATGATGTAAACGGTTGGATGTTGACAGGGACCTGCACATAAGTGACATCAAGTGTACCAGAACCATCCTGAAGTGGGGAATGAAGAACTAATGGGTCTGGAGAAAACATACCACCACGTAAAGATCCATCCCCTGATTGGTTATACTGGAATTCGTGCTCTCTTGCTATACTCCTAAACTGATTGGCTTGGCTTACATTCAGAGCTAGTGCTTGTAATGTGTGGTTCAGATTTTGAAGTTCCTTAGGAACTTGTATAATAACATATTTTATTTGTGTCATTTCTGATATCATCCTTTCATGCATCCTTTCCTGCAGTGACATCATGCTTTCATGCATTGCGATAATTTCTGAATGGCGACGATTTTCTTCACCCAAGATTCGTTCTTCCGAAGCTGCAATTGCTGAGAAAGTGTCACGAGCAGGAGGACTTGAATGCTGTGTTAATCCAGGAGTGTCAACAACTTCATGGTCACTGGAGTCAATTTGTCCGTGATCGAAAACATCTGGTTCTAAAAATAAAAACATAAATGATCAACTCACATGGAACATTAACATTGTTTTATGCAATAATAATAGTTGTTCTGATAGTGGAACACATTAAATGTTGACATATTATGTTAAATTTATGAAAAATAAAATTGTTAATATTTTGCCCACAATTACGTGTCGACTCAGTGTGAATGATGAATGAATGAAAGATTGTTGATACATCACAACTCCGAGTCTCTACTTGAAAACGCACACAATACATGTTGTGTAATCAAACCGTACATCTCCTCTGTGTCATTAACTATTCATAAGTTAATCACATGTGAAACTCACATCTTTGAAACAATATAATTAGCCATGGCAATGTACCCATTATATGGTGTGTACGTCAAACACTCACCTTCCATTCTTGCTGATGACATTTATGAGGCAGGTGAGGACACGTGTTCTGGCTGAGCTGGCACAGGAATGTGGGTGACACTCAGCACCACATGCAGTGTGTCGCTCACAGATGCTACTGGTGTGAGAAGGTGGCGTATCAGTAACGTTACAATAGTTATTTCAAACACTAATGACTAAGCTAGGTTGTAATATATAGTGTAATGGTTGGTTAAAGTAGTGATATAATTAGCATTTCAAATTACTTTCATGAACTTAGCTTCACATTGTCAGCTTCTACCAGCTCTACCCCCTCCCCCAACACTTTACCCCACCATGACCCGCCTCTTTTCCACTCACAACCCCCTCTGTTCACCTCTATGCTATGATTACATATTAGTTGAAGTTGTTTTAACACACAGCTACATGAGCGTAATTACAATATAAAGTGATCTATATATGAACACAATTTCATTCTATATGGTACATGTTGGTATTTATGCTCACATGAGGCAACATGAACCACAAACAGAGCATTAATAACCAATTAGGGAACGTGTGTGTGAAATTTCATAATGTTCGCGTTTCACTTGAGAATATTCCAGCCAGGTCTTTAATATGCAGTAAGGGCCTGTTTAGAGGTATTACATAGATACACAAATATATACATATATTATATAAATATATAGATCGACAGATACATCAAATATTGAATTATGTTTTTTGGATAACATACACACTATTACCAAGAACACAGTGATAACACGAATTAATGTCATAAACGATGACTGCGGGTGTGTTTAGTGGGTATGCATGTTAACCCTGTGTGTGATCGAAGCTGTGACCATACTTGAAGCTTAAACCTATAGGTGAAAGATGTTGAATGGTTTGTAAAATAAAAGATGGCAGTGTGTGCTATTTTGAATATCATTACACATAATCCCTTCCTGCTTTTCAAGTGGTGTGTGCGGCCTCAAAAGGTGTAAGGCAGGATTGCAGAGCCAATACATGCAAATGAGCATACACATACAGTATAATATCTATGTATAAAATATCAAGCTATATCTATATCTATATATATATATATATATATATATATGAAGTATCATCACCAAGCTGATATATATATATATATATATATATATATATATATATATATATATATATATTTATATATACAGAGAGAGAGGTTTTGTATTAATAAAGGTATAAAATTTTGGTGGGAAATTGGATGTTAACATTTTGATACGACACATGTAGTACAGTAAGATTTGTCACCTGCTGGGAATTGATGTTGGTAGATTCCGATATCTCGGTCCCCTTGCAAAACCTCCACGACGACCGGAAGAAATTTTTCACGCATCTGCTCCTCCAATGGAGTTAACGTTAGAGCTGGTGCTGGCGGGCCGCCTCCAGTGCCAGAAGCATGCATCCTTTGTGTTTGGATTTTTTTTTAAGATTCGCCTTTAAATACTTCAAATCTCTTCCTACAATTCGGCTGGCTCCTGGCACGATTCCCACACGCAGACAAAGCCACTGTAATTTGGTCCCACATTTCTTTCTTCACGGCTGAACTTGTCCGTCCTTGAAATACATAACAATTATCTTAAGTTAATAATTAATTAAATGACTAATACATAAAAAATGTGCTAACTGTTGAAAGAGATAGATAACATGCTGGTTTATGTTGAATATGTGTGGCACATGAGTATTACATTATGTGGAGACATACAAAGCTAAGGAAGCTTGCGTGAATGTTCTATGAACCTATAAAATCCCATTTTAAGGATTATTTGGTTTGGTGTAAACTATGAAGGATTATGTGTGTAACAATCTACTATAATTGATAGATATTACATATTATTAGTT
This sequence comes from Ascaphus truei, assembly GCF_040206685.1. Taxonomy (NCBI): domain Eukaryota; kingdom Metazoa; phylum Chordata; class Amphibia; order Anura; family Ascaphidae; genus Ascaphus; species Ascaphus truei. Next base: position 428,330,401 of record NC_134483.1, read on the forward strand.
CTCATGTGACATCAGATACGAGAAAAATTTGGGAACAATCAATGCAAAGATTGACTTACCTAATAAATGGCCATACAGATGGTCATAGCGCTCCAAAATCCCTGTCACAAGAACTGTGTTTTCCTCTTCATTGAAACGAGGATTACGTGGCCGCTCCACACGTTTCTTCCGACCACGTCCAGCCACAGAGCTTGGCTGCTGCTGACTGGACTCTCCTTCCAATGGAACAGACTCGAAAAGCGCTACACCAACAGGCACGCCACCACCACCACCAGACACCACACCACCACCAACAGACACTCCACCACCAGACACCACACCACCAGCAACAGACACCCCACCACTGGACACCCCACCACCACCAGCACTCGCACTCACAACAACACCACTAGAACTCACAGCAACACCACTCCCCTGACTCCCATGTTCACTCAGACGCATACTCACACGACTACCAGTACCACTCACACCAGCATCACTCCTCCCACGCTTCTCGGCCATACCTATAGCACTCACAAAGAACACGAAAGAAATGTAAACACAATCTCACTCAACACTTGCAAACTGACAACAACAAAAAGATGTTAACAAAACAACACAGGGCAAACCAATCACAATACACAGCAACTCTCTCTCTCTCTCAATATCAAATATGCAAATCGTCTAGCTCTGTGTGTCTCTCTCTCTCTCCCAACAACACAGAGAATGAATAGAAATACACGCTGCCTTTAAATGGACCGCTCAATCAAGAACATGCTTGCATCGCCAGATTCACAAAGAAGTTCAATTGGCAGACATAACACGCCCTCGCCATGCTCGCCGATACACCTGTGTGTGATCGGCAAATTATCGCCATAGTGGGAACAAATGTTTTCGTCTCGATTCGCAAGGGATTCGGCCCTTATTGCATACAGCGAGGGAAAATCGGCAAAATCATGCCAGTCGGGAACACTTGGTGAATGCATTTATTCGGCGCTTAGTGCATGAGGCCCCAAGGGTCACAATTCATGAGTGAATTGTTACAGTATCTCTGGGATGCGTGCGGGGTGATGCACCAGCGCACGACCCATAACCATCCCAAAACCAATGGACTATGTGAGAGGTTCAATGGTACCCTCAAGCAGATGCTTCGAACTTTTATACAGGCAGAGGAAAAAGACTGGGAGAATAACCTGCAGCACTTGCTGTTTGCATACCGAGGAGTACCGCAAGAATCTAAAGGCTTTTCTAGCTTTGAATGCTATACGGTCGCAGGGTATGGGGACCTCTGGACCTATTCCATGAGGGATGGGAAGGGGAGAGTACAAATACTGATGCTTCTGTGCTTCAGTACGTGGTAGATCTCAGAGACCGGTTAGAGATGCTCATGGAGTTAGCACAGGACAACCTTAGGGCTGCTCAGACCAAGCAGAAGACTTAGTATGATCAGAATGCCTGTAGCAAAGAGTTCATCCCTGGACAGCAAGTACTTGTTCTCAAACCAACTCAGGAGAACAATGGCTGCCTGGTCAGGTATGTATCCTGTACTCCGAAAGATGAATGAGTGCAACTATGTTGTACAGGTAGATGCTGAAGCAGATAGAACAAAGACTTATCATATACAGTAAATATGCTCAAAGTGTTTGTGGCACCGATTGTGGCATCGGTGCTGGCTATCTGTAGCCCACTGACAGGAGATCCGGCGGGTGGTGTTCTGCGGGCCTTTTAGGGCAGGCTTGGCAGAAGGGCACCATAGGACAGGTTGAGATAGGGTCTCAGTTGAGTGCCATGTTGAGAACCGAAGCCAGAGCTATGCTAGAGCAGTATAGGGTTCTGTTCACGGGCAAGCCGGGCAGAACACATATCACGGATAACCCGGTGCTCACAGGTGATCTGCGCCCTCTGCATAAGCATGCCTACCGGGTATCAGCAGAGCTTAAAGGCAGTATAGAGAAGTAGGTACAAGAGATGATGGCCCTAAGAGTACTTGTATCATCCCAGAGCCCTTGGGCTTTTCCGGATGTCCTGGTACCTAAGAAGGACGGGACCACTCGGTTCTGTGTGGACTACCGACAACTAAACGCAGGGACGGTGTCTGATGCTTATACCATGCCCTGCAAGGACGAGTTGCTGGATGAACTCATGAGGGCAAAGTATCTGACCCCAATGGATCTCAGTAAAGGTTACTGGCAGATCCCTCTGTCCCAGGAGGCTAGGGAGAAGTCAGCATTCATTACCCCAAGTGGCCTCTATAAATTCTTATTGAGGCCATTTGGGATGAAGAATGCCCCGGCTACCTTCCAACGCCTGGTCAATCGGTTACTGGAAGGCATGCAGGGGTTCGCAAGGGCATACCGGACGACATTGCAGTGTTTAGCAATTCGTGGGCACACATTTAATGCATGTATCTGCGGTGCTAGTCAGAATCAGGGAAGCGGAACTCACATTGAAACCCACCAAGTGCTTAGTAGGGATGGCAGAGGTACTGTACCTGGAGCACAGGGTGGGTGGCGGGCATCTCAAACCAGAACCAGCCAACGTAGAAGCAATAGTACAGGGCCCATTCCCAAGAAGCAGGTTATGGCTTTTCTAGGCACCTCAGGCTACTATAGGAAATTCGGCCCTCAGTACAGTACCGTAGCTAAATTCGTGACTGACCTGACCCAAAAGCGACTGTCAGTGCTGGTTGTCTGCTCTCCCACCTGTGAAGCCTCATTCCAGGCACTAAAGACTGCACTAGCCTGTACCCCTATTCTATCTGCCCCAGATTACTCAAATACATTTTTGTTGCAGACCGATGCCTCGGACTATGGCATCGGCACCGTGCTCAGCAAAGTGGGGGAGGAGGGCATTAAACACCCAGTGGTTTATTTAAGCAGGAAACTGCAGCCCCGAGAAATGGCTTCTGCCACTATCGAGAAAGAGTGTCTGGCGATCGTGTGGGCTCTGAGGAAACTTCACACCTATCTATACGGTCGCTCATTCACTCTGATCACGGACCACCACCCGTTAAGTTAGCTACAAAGGGTGTCAGGGGAGAATGCCAAGTTGCTGCGCTGGAGTCTTGCCCTGAAAGAATTTGAATTCACCATCCAGCATAAGAAAGGCAGTGAAATGGCAATGCCGCTGGCTTCTCCTGCCAGGAAAATCCCTGCGAATTTATAGCCTCAAGAGCTGTCATGCAAGTCCAACCACCAGACTGGGTTGGTCGGGGCAGAACCTGGACTTTGAGGTGGGGAGGTGTGACGGTGAAGGGGTAACCAGACCAATAATAAAGGTATTATGCCCAGCTGGGTTCCCCTAAACCCTGTTGGGGATGAAGGGGTTAATTGTATGGTCACCGTAATGCCATGTTTTCCCTGAATATCACCTGTGATGTTCCCTGGGTCGTACCATGAAAATAGAGTGTCAGTTCTGCAGCTTAGAACCTAGCTGCAGTCCTGTTAATATGTACTGTATTTGTAAAATGTGCCCGCTAAGCAAGGGAGGCTCCTAGCTCTGTACAAAGTGTTAATTGAATAAGCATGCCTGTAGTGAATGACTACATTGAAGCCCTGAATCACTTCCTAAACCGATAAGCCCTCCAGGAAAGCCTTAACCACAAACTCAAGTGGATAAGTGGCTTGCAGTCTCATTGAAGTGGTGGAGTGCAACAATGTATTCTGTGGTCTTGTTAACCAATTAAGGTCAATTGGTGAAGTGCTTATGCGGTTATATATATATATATATATTTACACAGTGGTCGACAAATCACCAACAAATCTACTCGCCGAACAAAAAAGTCTACTCGCCACCTAGTACCACCCCCAACCCCGCCCTAGTCCCGCCCTCAGCCCTGCTCTAGTCCGCCCCCAGGCCAGCTTAAAAAAAATAAAATAAAAAAAATTGAATAAATTCCTAGTAAGAACAACATTCGTTTTTGACATAAGTTTATTTATTGTATTAAATTATACTACAATTAGTCCTTGTTACGTGTGTGTGTGTGTGTGTGTGTGTGTAGTGTGTGTATGTGTGATCTTACCTGATCCGCAGTTCAGGTACCCTCATTCCAGCAATGTTATATGTTGGATGGGAGGTGTTCCTAACCTGTCTTCTGGGTTAGGGGGGATTTCGATGTCTCCCGTGTGAAACTTGAGAGTCAGAGCTGGAAGAAAGCAGTATAGGTTATTTTGGTGTAGGTTTATGCCAGTTAAGATATATAGGGTAAATAAGATATCCAGGTCCAGAGTGTGAGACAGAGACTGTGTGAGTGAGAGACAGAGTGAGACAGAGTGTGTGAGAGAGAGAGATAATGTGTGAGAGAGAGAGACAGACAGACAGAGTGTGGGTGAGAGAGACACAGAGTGTGGGTGAGAGAGAGAGCAACAAAAGAGAGAGAGAGTGTGTGAGAGGGTGTGTGGTGTGAGAGGGTGAGGGAGAGAGAGAGGTGAGGGAGAGGGGAGAGAGGGTGAGGGGGAGAGAGAGGGGGAGGTTGGAAAGAGAGAAGGGGAGAGGGGGAGAGGGAGAGAGAGAGAGAGAGAGAGAGAGAGAGAGAGAGAGAGGTTAGTGAGAGAGAGAGAGAGAGAGAGAGAGAGAGAGAGGGTGTGTGTGAGAGAGAGAGAGAGAGAGAGAGAGAGAGGAAGAGAGAGAGAGAGAGAGAGAGATGGGGTGTGAGAGAGAGAGGGGTGTGAGTGAGAGGGAGAGGGGTGTGAGAGAGAGAGGGATGTGTGTGTGAGAGAGAGAGAGAGAGAGAGAGAGAGAGAGAGAGAGAGAGAGAGAGAGAGAGAGAAAGGTGTGAGAGAGAGAGGGTGAGAGAGAGAGAGGGTGTGAGAGAGAGAGGGTGAGAGAGAGAGAGAGAGAGAGAGAGAGAGAGAGAGAGAGAGAGAGGGTAAGAGAGAGAGAGAGAGGTTGTGAGAGAGAGAGGGTGAGAGAGAGAGAGGGTAAGAGAGAGAGGGTGTGTGAGAGAGAGAGGGAGTAGAGAGAGATAGGGTGTGAGAGAGGGTGTGAGAGAGAGAGAGGGTGTGAGAGAGGGATGGTGTTGAGCGAGGCACAGAGGAAGTGTGAGCAAGACACAGAGAAAGAGTGTGAGCGAGACACAGAGAAAGTTGTGAGCGAGACACAGAGAAAGTGTGCGTGAGACACAGAGAAAGATGTGAGCGAGGACACAGAGAAAAGTGTGCGTGAGACACAGAGAAAGTGTGAGCGAGACACAGAGAAAGTGTGAGAGTGTGAGCGAGACACAGAGTGTGAGAGAGTGTGAGTGTGAGAGAATGTGGGAGTGTGTGTGGGTGTGTTTGTGGGAGTGTGTGTGTGGAGTGGGTGTTGGGAGAGTGGTTGAGACACAGGGAAGGTGGGTGAGACAAGGTTGAGACATAGGGAAGGTGGGTGAGACAAGGTTGAGACACAGGGAAGGTGGGTGGGTGAGACAAGGTTGAGACACATGAAACAAGGGTTGACCCACAGGGAGGGTGGGTGGGTGGTTGAGACAAGGTTGAGACACAGGGGGTGGGTGGTGGTTGGGTGAGACAATGGTTGAGACACAGGAGGGTGGGTGGGTGGGCGAGACAAGGTTGAGACACAGGGAAGGTGGGTGGGGTGAGACAAGGTTGAGACACATGAAACAAGGTTGACCCACAGGGAGGGTGGGTGGGTGGTTGAGAAAAGGTTGAGACACAGGGAGGGTGGTTGGGTGAGACAAGGTTGAGACACAGGGAGGGTGGGGTGGGTGGGCGCGAGACAAGGTTGAGACACAGGGTTGGGTGAGACAAGGTTGAGACACAGGGAGGGTGGTTGGGTGAGACAAGGTTGAGACACAGGGACGGTGGGTGGTTGGGTGAGACAAGGTTGAGACACAGGGAGGGTGGGTGGTTGGGTGAGACAAGGTTGAGACACAGGGAGGGTGGGTGGTTGGGTGAGACAAGGTTGAGACACAGGGAGGGTTGTGAGTGGGTTGAGACAAGGTTGAGACACATGGAGGGAGGGTGGGTGGGAAGGTTTGAGACAAGGTTGAGAACACAGGGTTGGTTGAGACAAGGTTGAGACACAGGGATTGTGGATGGGTGAGACAAGGTTGAGACACAGGGAGTGAGGGTGGGTGGTGGGTGAGACAAGGTTGACACACAGGGAGGTGGGTGGGTGGCTGGTTGAGACAAAGTTGAGACACAGGGAGGGTGGGTGGGTGGGTGAGACAAGGTTGAGACACAGGGAGGGAGGGTGGGTGAGACACAGGGGTGGGTTTTTGGGGTGAGACAAGGTTGAGATACAGGGAGGGTGGGTGGGTGGGTGAGACAAGGTTGAGACACAGGTAGGGTGGGTTGGTTGGTGAGACAAGGTTGAGACACAGGGAGGGTGTGGTGGTTGGGTTAGACAAGGTTGAGATACAGGGAGGGTGGGTGGAGTGGGTGGGTGGGTGGGTGAGACAAGGTTGAGACACAGGTAGGGTGGGTTGTGGTTGGTGAGACAAGGTTGAGACACAGGGAGGGTGGAGTGGTTTGGGTGAGACAAGGTTGAGACACAGGGAGGGTTGGGTGGGTGAGACAAGGTTGAGACACATGTAGGGAGGGTGGATGAGACAAGGTTGAGACACATGGTTGGGTGAGTCAAGGTCGAGACATAGGGTTGAGACAAGATTGAAACACAGGTAGGGTGGGTGGGTGGGTGAGACAAGGTTGAGACACAGGGAGGGAGGGTGGGTGGTGGGTGAGATAAGGTTGAGACACAGAGAGTTTGGGTGGGTGAGACAAGGCTGAGACACAGGGAGGGTGGGTGGGTGAGAGAAGGTTGAGACACAGGGAGGGAGGTTGGGTGGTTGGGTGAAACAAGGTTGAGACACAGGGAGGGAGGGTGGGTGGTTGGGTGAAACAAGTTTGAGACACAGGGAGGGTGGGTGGGGGAGGGTGGGTGAGACACAGAGTGGGTTGGTGGGTGACACACAGGGTGAGACACAGGGTGGGTTGGTGGGTGAGACACAGGGTGGGTTGGTGGGTGAGACACATGGGTGAGACGAAGGGTGGGTGGGTGAGACACATGAGTAAGACACAGGGGGGAAAAGGTTGCACTAGTGAGTGACACTCACAGGTGCAAAAGGGGGTGTGCTGATGTATACACAAGCTATTGAGTGTCCATAAATTCTGGGATGTGTGATCTGTGGAGAGGGAGGGGGGGGAAGTTTCCCTGTGGTGTCTGATTGGTTAATGGTTAACCTATTAAAACAACTATGGATAGTAACCTAAAATAATGAACTGATTGCTAAACACAAAATGTGAAAATAAAAGTAACAAACCACTGATACTTAGATGCAATCCCTTGAAACAGCTCAGCAGAGTTCTACTCACAAATTGAATGCAATGTTTATATTACGGGTATTAATGTCCATTGATTATAGTCCAAAAATGGATTGATCCTCACAGTATGGTGAATAAAGGATTCTTGTGGTTGTTGACTATTGCATCTGAGGGATCGTACTAGTCTTCTGTCTAGTGTAAACTCTAAGATGGAGAAGGAAGATAAGGGTAATCCTAACTGTCTATTTATCACTAAAAATAACCGAGATGCCCAAACAATTAGAGACATTATAGGGAAAAATTGGAACATCCTTACTAACGATCCGCTTTTGAAAAATATGATGCCTAGGAGACCAAAGATTGTATTCAAGAAAGCTAAAAGCATTACAAATATTGTGGCTCCTAGTGCTCTGAGTTCTCTAAAAATAGAGAAAAAACGAGTCGTACTACCAACTGGAGACTGGTTACAAGGGCCTCCATCTGGCTGTTATAAGTGTGGACATAATAGATGTCTAACATGTCCACATGTTACCAATAAACTTAAAGAATTTAAATCAAATATAACTAATGAAAAATATAAGATTGAGAGCTTTATAAACTGTAATACTCTCTACGTGATGTATCTCTTATCATGTGCCTGTGGAAAACAGTATATTGGACGAACTAAGAGACCCCTTAAAGAAAGGTTTAGGGAACATAAGGGAAATATTATTAAAGGTTTCCTAGGGCATGGAGTTTAAGACACTTTTTAAACAAACATCACAAAGATCCAGCCAGTCTTTGAATCACAGGGATTGAACAAATTAAAATGAGCTCCCTTCGAGGAGATAAGTTGGATAAACTAAGACGACAAGAAACATATTGGATTTTTAAATTGCAAACCATGGTTCCAGACGGTCTCAATGAAGAACTGGATCTTCTGGTGTTTCAGTAAACAGACAGCTTTCGATAGTGCATCATCTATACTTTTTGCCCCTATTTAAAACACATGTTTCTGTATACAAGCACAATTTTTAATTATAAATATGTATTCAAAACGTGTTATATACAATACAGCTATCATCGTAGACCTCTAGATCACTCAGCCACTAAAAATATCTTTATAATTTATCTCCACTCACTTATGTGCAATATGCTAACTATGTGCATTATATATATTTTAATTATATTTTAATTAATTTTAAAAGGTTTAATGTGTTTAGCTATCATCTAATGTTTTAAAAGTATTTCAAGTATTGTACATAAATGTACATGTAAAATTTATTTTCACAGAACTTCTCTCTTAACACATGTTAACTCTATAAATGCACACTTGATATATAACTATATCCTTTTGTTTCTAACAACCAATGTAGTTGTGCAAACTTTATCATTAAAGATTCTATATATCTATTTGCCCATATTATAGTGTATACATTTACTTTTGCGTCAAGAAACCACAGATACTTTCATCCCCTTTAGCTTATTCACGATTGACATGCAAGTGAGAGCAGCTTACTATGAAAATTAGCATCTAATTGGTTCAAATTTGAACCTGTGCTGTTTAACACTGTGTATGTATATAGGGACAAGCAGGGGGAGGTGCATCCCTATCCCTGATGAAGCCACATCATGTGGAGAAACGCATAGGAGGAGCCAGCATTGAGTCAGTAGTGTGTGAAGTGAACACAGAGGAAGTCATTAGCTGTGGGCTGTGAGATGTAAGCGGAAAATCTTGACATTTGCTGCAAAGTAAGCTGATCAGCCTGCTACCCTGCTACCCTTCCAAGCTGCAATACGGCGACTCTGGAGGTGAACCAGAGGAGAAAATTGGAAGACGCCCAGGGCGGTCCCATCTGACGGCGCACACCAAGGTGACCCACGGCCCCCGCCTACTCACGGAGGTAGTGAGTCCCAGCAGTGTGAGCGCCCGATCCAGCACTGCGGCAGGACAGTCCAGGCGTTAACCCCAGAGAGGAAGGAGCATGCAGGAGCTGACACCCAGCAGAATTTAAGGCTACCACCTTACTCACAGGCAACTCTGACCTTTACACACTTTTACCAGTTCACATATATGAAATTTAGCAATATCACTTTTAATTGTTTATGTATTTAATGTATGTTTTTGCATTAGCAGTGCACCATATATGTATATTTTAATTTCAATTGACCACTCACTTTGAAGGTGAATATAAAGTTGATTCCATTTTTCCAATGTGCCTCCACTTAATTTCTTTTACTTTCCTGAGTGAGACACAGGGAGGGTGGGTGTTTGAGACACAGGGTAGGTGAGACAAAGGGACACAGGGTGGATGAGACACAGAGACACAGGGACACTGGGTGGGTGAGACACAGAGACACAGGGACACTGGGTGGGTGGGTGAAACACAGGGATACTGGGTGGGTGGGTGAGACACAGGGACACAAGGTGGGTGTGTGAGACACAGGGACACTGGGTGGGTAGCAGGGTGGGTAGCAGGGTGGGCAGCAGGGAGGCCATCTGAGTCGAGGTGGACTATAGGCGGCATGGGGGGAGACTGTCGCGGCAGGGGGGACTGTCAGCAGCATGGGGGGACTGTCAGCAGCAGGGGGGACAGTCGGCAGCAGAGGGTGACCATCGGAGGCAGAGGGGGACAGTCGGCGGCAGAGGGGAACCATTGGCAGCGGGGGGGGACTATTGGTGGCAAGGGGGGGGGGACTATCGGCAGCAGGGGGATTGTCGGTGGCAGGGGGGGCCATGTGAGGCAGGTGGGGACATTCGGAGGCAGGGGGGGACTGTCGGTAGCGGGAGGGACCGTCAGTGGCAGAGGGGGATCATCAGTGGCAGAGGGGGACCGTCGGCAGCAGATGGAGACCATAGGCGGCAGGGGGGGACCATCTGCAGAAGTGGGGCCATGTGAGGCGGGGGGATGACTATCGGGGGACTATCAGCAGCAGGTGGGACTGTCGGCGGCAGGGTGGCTATGTGAGGCGGCAGGGGGGCCATGTGAGGCCGGGGGGAATATCGGCGGCAGGGGGGGGACCACCAGTGGCAGGCAAACACAGGGACTGGGGGGGAAGCAGAGGCTGCGGGGGAGGGGGGAACACCCCGCTACCACCTCCCGCCCTGCGGGCAGACACAGGGACGGGGAGGAATCTGAGACTGGGGGGGAAGGGGGGACACACCTTGCTAGCATCTACTAACCTCTTCAAGCAGCAGGCAGGAAAGGAAGAGGATGCGCATGCGTGGCCTTGAGGGGAAAAAATCTTGGAAGCCTGCCAAGTCCTGTCAGCCAATCAGGCTGATGGATTTCGAAAAAAAAAAATAATTTATGCGATGCTTGGGCGGCCATGAATAGGTCGCCACTGGGTAAATTCCAGTAGCCCTAGGCCGTAAGTGACTGGATTTGTCGAACACTGTATATATATATATATATATGTAACAGGTCCCCCCCCCCCCAATCTCACATTGGCCCGGGTACTCTAACAACCAACCCCCATTACGTGTTCGTGTTTGGTGGTGCACCTGTAGGCAACAGGACTCCTGAGTCTCCCGCTTGATGGTATTAGGGGATGTCATCAGGACAGGTAGCTGAGGTAGTGGGTGCGAGTTCAACTTACATCATGTGCAGCGCCTCCACCTCATCAGGGTCAATGCTTCCGCAGGGAGATGGTCCTGGTGAGGAACTCCTTCTTGGTGGTGACTGCCACTGTTGAGTAATTTCACATTCACACAGTAGGGGTTTCGTTAACAAGGCCATCTTTATTGTAGCTTGGGATGTAGCAGACTGCCCCATGCAGCTGCCGGCTCTAGCCACACATCTCTCCGTGCTGTTCCTTTGCTAGGTACACCCTCCCAAATTGAAGTGGGATTCCCTCTTCTCCTAGGGAGATCCTCTCTGTGCCAGGTCCCTGGACACAGAGTGGCTTAGACAGGCCGATTGGTCAACCTGGACCTCTAGTTACTGCACTAGGGTCACAAAGTGTTCCTACAATCCCTTATGCAGGAAAATACAACTTCCCAACAACTTCCCACAGCTGCTGGAACACACACTAACTAACTGTGTTGTGCCTTATATACTTCAGGAGGCAGGCGCATCCCTGATGTCACTATACAGGGACTCAGAGCATACAGCCACTCCCCTCCATACATAGGGCACCTCACCATGGTGTGAGGGAAAACCTCCATAACTACTGCTGGCATACCTGTACTTACCAGGACTTACTGCCAACAGAGAGGAAAGTAGTATACCATTATTATGCATAGCTATATACTCCCCCTGGTGAATCCCCACCGTCCCGGCTGGGGCCTAAATTTGGTGTACCTTGCTCCAGGAAACACTGAAAAAGAACACACAAATTAAGCGTCAAACATTATCACCTTCACATAATAATGCAAGAACCTTCCGCTCACTGAAAATCAGGGAGCGTTAAAGAAAAGGGCAGACCACTCCTTGATGGGACCTAATAATAGTGTCGAGGGTCTGGTTTCTTCACCTCCCGCCCCGCTGCATCGGTGACTGTCACGCTATACTCTCGGGGCAGGCCTCTCTCATTACAATACACCACTTTGTGCATATAAATGCTGCGCCCGATTTTCCAAACCCTCATTAGTTGGGAAACCCTCTGCTCAGCTTGAACGCCCTTAATGGCCCCTCCCTTATTGACGATATAATATTCTATATCATTACGAAGCCACCTCTCTCGATTGTCCTCTATCTCCCTCATCAGAGGTTCGGGGACATATGGGTACTCAAGCCCATGAGACCGTTTATACTTGGCTGTAATGGCCCGTTCAGCTCGGCAGGCCCGGGTTAATTTAGTTTGCCCAGAATTTCCCGGTAACACCCATGACAGGGGCTCATCTGACTCCACTGGATCATCTAACCCTTCAGATCCCTTTGGGGTAATAAGACCCCCTTGAATTCGGTCCCACCTTAATCGCAGCTCTTTGAGGTATGCCTCATCGTCGAAATCCCCGGGAGCCCACCAATGGTCAACTACCCCATCCTTTTCTAGAATGAAACGGGTGCGGTCTATCCAGGCGACATAACCCTCATATAGTGGTGCCCACCATCGAGTTTCCCGTACCTCCTCCGAGTTGGATTCTAGTGGCTCTTCCTCTTCAGGCCCGCCCGATGATACCCCTGAAGTACCCTCAGATTGCGTAACCTTTCCCCGACGCTGTGACCAGTGTCCACCCGTGATTCCCAACACACTAGCACAATCACTGGGCACCGACCCTCGTCGGGAAATCCTCCCTCCACCCTCCGATCCATCATCCGAAGTTCCCCAGTCCATGCTTCCAGTCCGTTCCTCGGTAGGACCCCGGGAATCCCCTGACATCCCCAGGCTAGAGGTAGACCCGAATGAACAGGTGACAGGGACAGGGGATTTAACTAGGGCCTTGGGGCTAACTTTGGGGATGGACGGGGTTGAGGGACGGGGCCGGATGGTAGGTATCGGCAGGGTTACGGCCTGCTCCTCAGCAATACCTGCCTCACTTCCGCCAAAAAGTCCGTTCTTTCCTCCGGTAGCTGAGCTTCTCGGTCTCTGGCTCGAGCGCCCACTTCGTCTGTCAGTAGGGGATCGACTTTCACTGCTCGACCGCAGAGGCACGATCACCTCCCACTCGATGCCGCCCTGGTCGTCCGGAATCTCCTCCGTACACGCACGTGCTTCGACGCCATCTTGGGTTGGGTCCCCATTCGAGACCTCTTCCTCCACGAGGACATCCGGCAACGCCCGTCTGCTACGCGGTCCAGCCTGACCCTGGATCCGCTCTTCTTTCACCTCCACCCCCTCGGTCTGCGGCGAGCACTGAGCTAGCCTACTGCTCCGCAGCGTCGGGGTGGATCGACCTCCTTCCTACCCGCTAGTCACCACAGCAGTGGGACTCCGGCAATCGGGTTGTCGCGGTACTGGAGAAACTCGACTCCGTGTCTCCACCCCACGAGGAATAGCATCTCGCCACGGGATACCACTGGTATGGTACTCCGTCAACAAGTCCTGTGCATCTGCCAGCCTGGCACACTCCTCGTCCGAGGACTCTAATTTACAGTTCGGGCGGGGTATTCCAGTAGGGGACCGTTGATGGGCTCCTTTCCGGTCACCTCTCCGATGGCTAGTTTTCTCTGGCTTGAGAGCCCGGCTGGATTCCTGCTCCGCGGGGCCTGTACTCTCACGCCACAGTGCACCCGGAAGCTCTGCCGCCGACATCGGGGTAGAATCCTTCATTCCCCCAGCTTGTACCGGCACAAATGTCGTCATGGGCCACATATATTGCAGTCCACAATGAGGACATCGAGCCTCGCTGCCCACAGCTCCGCCCGGCAGTCTGCACTGCAGGCAGAGACAGACCACTGTCTCCACACCCTCTACGCGGATAATCAGGAAGCCTCCTGGAACCGAATAGGGATGGGTAGATATCAAGGGACTCTGATCCACTTTCTCGGAATGTTCAGCCATAGTCACCAACGGAGGCACTCTTCGTAGAGATCTGTATCGATCAATGGCTCTTCGCAACTGAAGGGCAGGGGATGGTTGAACAATCCCTCCCCCTATTACTCCATCGGCATCCGGTGGAATTGCAGACCACTCCCCCTGGTTGAAACTAGGGGGATGTCTCGTAGACTTGTAGGCTGACCCAGCACAGGTGCAGAGTGAGTCATAGTCCATGAGGGCGCGGCTCCAGCTTTCGCGCCAAACTCCCCGGCAGGGTGGAGTTTTCTCGTTGCCGCCAATCCTGGCCAACAATTAGCAAACTGCAAAGTTGCAAGACTTTCTGCAGCTGGCCCACGCGGTGTCCCGGGAACGCGGGAACCGCCATCTTGGTGAGTACTGTCCTTCTTCATATTTGAGGTAGCGTCTGGCTGTTTGTTTATTGGTGTATAACAAAGTCCATTTCGTTCCTCCCATCTCGCAAGGCTGTCGTCCTCACTAGTCTCGAGGGTACTTTCCCGAGGACATAGACAGGACAAACACGGCGCAGCCACGGCTTTCACGCCATTCCATAACAAACACACAAAAGTCTCTCCTGTAGCTTGTTCTTCTTCCTCAGTCCGGCATCCTGGACCTTCTGCTCTTTGCAGATCCTCCATTCTGACGGTTGTTTCTCGATCACTGTATACTGGGTTATTGTACATGGAGCTCCGCTCTGTGGGGCAGCTACCACATCAGTACAATAAATATGCCTTGTGCACCACCTTATGTACCTAACGTAGATCTAACTCGTGTTTGCACTACCTCAGGCTAGGCTCACTCGCTCAGTGTCTACTGTATTTCTTTCCTCCCAGTCTGTGCTCCCTTCGGTAAGTGATCTGAAATGGACTAGGGTACTCTGGGGCTTCCATGCAGTACTTGGGCGTCTACCTCTCTTGGTCAGCCTAGTGCAGACCCTCTCCAGGAGTCCTGACCTAGTTAACAGGCTATCCCTTCAGGCATCCTACCCCTAGCGCTACCTCAAGGTGACTCGGACAGCTATAGCCCCTCTCCAGACCCACAAACTCCTCTCAGGTTCCCAGGCTACTCCTGCGGTTCCATCCCAACACAGCACAAAGTGGCAGCATACACTTTCCCTGTTTCCTAGCGTGCCTAGCAAAAGCCTGTCCTGTTGACAGATATCATCTCAGCAGTGCCTCCAATTGTAACGGGTTTCCCCACCAATCTCACATTGGCCCGGGTACTCTAACAACCAACACCCATTACGTGTTCGTGTTTGGTGGTGCACCTGTAGGCAACAGGACTCCTGAGTCTTCCGCTTGATGGTATTAGGGGATGTCATCAGGACAGGTAGCTGAGGTAGTGGGTGCGAGTTCAACTTACATCATGTGCAGCGCCTCCACCTCATCAGGGTCTATGCTTCCGCAGGGAGATGGTCCCGGTGAGGAACTCCTTCTTGGTGGTGACTGCCACTGTTGAGTACTGCACCGACACACTTTATTCGAGCAAATACCCAGTATGTACCTGGCAGATACCTGGAATGCGCCACTCCTCACCTCTGACAAGCCCCGTTGCATTTGCCTTCCCAGCCTGGGTTCATGCCTGGCTGATGGGCGGCTGATCTGTTAAATGATAATGATTAGGATTTAATAGGCTGCAATGCTTCGCGTGTCTACCAGATGGCATAAATTCATGAATTGTAATGCAGTATATATATATGTACTGTGCAGTATTGCAGCCAGCGGGAATAAAATGCTTCAATCCCTGCTGGAAAATAACTCAATGCACTCGGGCAGAAAACAGTCACAAACCTCAATACACCCGGGTATACCCGAATTCGTGGGACTAGCCGAGCTCGAATAAAGTGTGTCGCCAGTGTAATTTCACACTCACACAGTGGGGGTTTCGTTAACAAGGCCATCTTTATTGTAGTTTGGGATGTAGCAGACTGCCCCATGCAGCTGCCGGCTCTAGCCGCACATCTCTCCGTGCTGTCCCTTTGCCAGGTACGCCCTCCCAAATTGAAGTGGGATTCCCTCTTCTCCTAGGGAGATCCTCTCTGTGCCAGGTCCCTGGACACAGAGTGGCTTAGACAGGCCGATTGGTCAACCTGGACTGCTAGTTACTGCACTAGGGTCACAAAGTGTTCCTACAATCCCTTATGCAGGAAAATACAACTTCCCAACAACTTCCCACAGCTGCTGGAACACACACTAACTAACTGTGTTGTGCCTTATATACTTCAGGAGGCAGGCACTATACAGGGACTCAGAGCATACAGCCACTCCCCTCCATACATAGGGCACCTCACCATGGTGTGAGGGAAAACCTCCATAACTACTGCTGGCATACCTGTACTTACCAGGACTTACTGCCAACAGAGAGGAAAGTAGTATACCATTATTATGCATGGCTATATATATATAATATTTATATATATATATATATCTATACAGTGTTCGACAAACCTATACATTTGCTCGCCCCGGGCGAGTGGATTTAACATCGTGGCGAGCTCCTATTGTCCCAAGCAGCACACGTTTGGTACTAGGTGGCGAGTAGATATTTTTGTGTGGCGAGTAGATTTTTTGGTGACTTGTCAACCACTGTGTGTATATATATATATATATATATATATATATATATATATATATATATATATATATATATATATATATATATATATATATATATATATATATATATATGTTAAACACAAAATAGGTGCCGCAATCAAATCACCCCAATATGGTCTAATTGTTAGGATAACCAGTGATCAGGGTAAATAGTTACCCTCTGGTGGTGCTACCAACCCACAAGAATTATATGGTAAAAAAGATAAAAAGAAGGGTCAAAAAGGTGCACTCAAACAATATATAATGAAAAATTAGAAAAAATGTACTTTATTAGCAATGAGTAATACAAAAACACACAAGACAGACCCAAACAAATACCACATAGTAAATTGCTGTGCGTAAATACTGTGATAAATTCTACACCAAATCACTTGAGGGTCTGGTAAAACCCAAAACATAAAGGTTCAAATTTAGCATGGCAGAACCAGGGGAAAATATTTATTCCCCCAGTAATGCAGATGAGATCGGACGATCTAAGAAAAAATTATTAAACAAACCAGACCACATGAAAAAATGGTTTTACCTCAAATACCTGCTAATGAAGCAGCAAAAAGAGAAATATGTACTTTAATTACTGCATAGAATGACATGAACATGACAGGCATGGTAAATAGGTTTAATAATGGGCATAATAAAACACACTTGCTAATAAAGTACATTTTTTCTAATTTTTCATTATATATTGTTTGAGTGCAACTTTTTGACCCTTCTTTTTCTCTTTTTTTTCCATATATATATATGTGTGTGTGTGTGTGTGTATATATATATGTAACGGGTATTCCCCCACCCAATCGCAGATTATAGTGTGAGTGCGAGGGACATACAGTGTTACCAGGGTGTGGTGCTTTACCTGGTGGCTCACAGGAGGGCTGAGCTTCCGCCACGGGGAACCTGGGGCAATATATTAAGAATAACAGTACTCTCATACTCGGTGCAGCGCCTCCACCTGCGATGGTTCCTAGCAGAGCAGGAATTGTTCCTCGCAGGACATCACACAATAAACATATAGACTGTATATATAATAACCAATACCGTTTACTTATGAACATAGAAACATACGTGCATACCACATTAACCTGTGTCCCTCCCTAGAGGAGACACTAACCACGGCGTCTCGTAAGACGCTAACTCTATCTTGCGCCGCGGCGGACACTAACAATTTATGCGCCACCTCCCACGGAATGATCCCACCCCGTGTCCAGTAACCCCAATGTCTCTCACTACCAAGTCATATACATGTGCAGGTGTGACTGCGCAGTCACTATGTCTGGTGATAGGCCTTGTTGGTGCACTTGATGTTATGGATTACCTGCCGAGCACTCCAGTGCTCGGACCTGCAACGGTCTTCACAAAGAATAAAGGCGAGTTCCTACACGATATCCGTGATCCACCACAGGATGATCCCTCAGGGGCGACCCCCCTCTGGAAATAGTCCAGCTCTCTCTCTCAGCAAACAAGCAATGTTCTTTGTTCCCTCCTAACAAATAGATAATGGGGCAGAGTCCCTAACCTAGGGCCTGTCCCTGCAAAACTCAGCTAGGATGACTCAGGGCTATCTGGGCTATCTGGGGCCTAGGGGATTGCTGGCCTAGTGCAGGGAGTCACTGACTACTGCACCCTACCTCCTTCCCCTAGCTGCTCCATTCACCAACTCCTGTCTGCAAAACCCCGTGAATTGTATCTTTCTGCCTGCCTGGAGATCCTAAGCCCTATTGGCTCCCTGGTGTCACGTGGGGTGCGCAGAGGCTCCTGGGACTCGTAGTCCCTACCTAGAGCCTTCCCTGGTAGGCTTTGCGGGCTTTCTATGGGCTGTCCTGTGCCTGCGCAAGTTTTCGGGGGCTGCCTCAACCTCTTCCTTCCTATTCCTGCCCTCGCGCGACTTCTCCCTGACTCTGGGGCCCTACCTACGCATGCGCGATCACTGCGCATGCGCGAGTCCCTATTCAATGGTGGAGCCCTCACCGCCCGTCTCCGAGAGCGCCGGGATCCCTGTGACGCGCGTGCGGCCTTGGCAACCGGCCGCACGCATCCCCGGCAACCCCCGAGCCGGGATCTGACCACCCTCACCTCTGCGATCGCCGGGCGGAGCCGCCATTGGACTCGGCGGCACCCGCAATCGGCAGCTAGGTGAGGGGGGTGCTGACAGAGGGAGACCTGGCTACATATATATGGGGAAAGGGGGGAAACAATGGCGCAAATGACTGTTAACTGTATAATAAATTTGAGCACAAGTAGAATGGGTATGGTTTGCCAATGATTCTAAAATGAAATGAAGAGAAACAAAATATAGTGAAGTACGTTTAGTTAAAATATATGCGCAAAAGTAGATTGCTACTTACAAAGTAGCAGATGTAAACAAGCATGTAGGATATTATAATCCTCTCCGTCCTATATAATATCCAGTAATGAGCAGGGGGTTCTGGCATCTGATGTTGGATAGGGATGCTGAAAGTTTGTCTTGGAGCCTCCTCCCTACTAGTTTCGTCCTGGAACTAGGACTTCATCTGGGGAATCATTACTGGATATTATATCCAAATTTCGGCCAATATCTCGGTGGAGTGACGTCAGCGGGCTAGTCTCGCGAGACCAGAGGATCAACCAGGAAGTCACGGAGAAGGGCTGCAGGCAGAGGAGAACCAGCACGGCGCTTCTTGGCGTTCCACGTGAAGGATCCATACAGCAACTCCAGGCAGCAGGACGGAGAGGATTATAATATCCTACATGCTTGTTTACATCTGCTACTTTGTAAGTAGCGATCTACATTTGCGCATATATTTTAACTAAACGTACTTCACTATATTTTGTTTCTCTTCATTTCATTTCAGAACCATTGGCAAACCATACCCCTATTCTACTTATGCTCAAATTTATTATACAGTTAACTGTCATTTGTGCTGTTGTTTCCCCCCTTTCCCCATATATATGCTATTGTGTGTATCTGAACATTAGGCAGCAACTGTTAATATTTTGGATGTAAATTGTATCTTTTTGCGCACTTAGGATTCTATAGTATATATATATATATATATATATATATATATATATATATATATATATAGACATATGGTGACCAGGAGATCCTGATAGCCAAAAGAAGACAGCACACTGCAATGTTGATATCAAAAAAAGTGTATTACGTGACACAGGGCCGCCAACGTTTCGGTCCTCCCAACGGGACCTTCCTCAGGGCAGTGCACCTCAGACTGACACAAGCACCCATATATACCCCTTAACACATACTAAAAACACCTGACAACAATCAAGAAAATCCAAATAGCAATCCCAGAAACAGCCCACATTGCTTAACAGCCAATTCAACATACTGACACTGGCTAGCACCAATGAAATAGCCTGATCTTGACACAAGTGTAATTAGTCACATGTTAGTAGTGACATCACAGTACCTCCTATCTAGGTAACCATGACTACATGAAGCATACCATTACGTTTAAATGCACATGAATAGTTAAATTGCACATAAATGGTAGAAATATATATAAAGTGATGCCCATAGCAGCTGCTAGCCCTCTGTACTGTAGATGCATGCTAAAAATACTACTATACTTTCCCATAAACGCATACCTTAGTGTAGATGGTCCCAGGGAATGGATAACCTGTCTGATAAGCAATAATCAAGGTGGCACGGCCAGTTAGCAGTATATCACATGCTGGCAGCGCGTTCATTTGAACAGATCGCTTGCCTGACCTGTTGTGTATGGAGTGGGGGTAATACTCACGCATTGCGTTCCCTGGAGTTCTTCCGTGCATGCGCAGTGCGTCCCTGACAACCCTGATCGCTTGCCTGACCTGTTGTGAAGGGAGGGAGGGTAATACTCACGCGATGCATTCCCTAGTACTCTTCTGCGCATGCGCAATGCGTCCCTAGCAACCCGATCGCTTCCTAGACTACTGTAAGTGAAGGTGCGCGCGTATCTGTGCTAATGCGCATGCGCAACGCTGCGCTAGTGGCGCAAGCAGTGAAATCCAAGAAATGGATGCGCATGTGCCCTAGTGATATGTCAGCGTCATGAACATGATAAAAATAACTATTACTTTCTTACCATGAGCACAGATAATGGCAACTCAATACACCCTGTGGCCAAAGGTTGGATACATATAGTGTAGGGATGAAACTAAGAGCAAACCTATAATAAAATCAAACATTAAAAAGCAGGAGTCTGATGTCGTATATTTAAGACTAATCTAGATGGAAACTACATATTTCCTGCATACATGAAGCCCTACCAGGTAGTATGTTGGTGCAGTAACCAAGATTTAATATAATAGGCTACTAGAATATGTAATATGCAAATGTACCACATGCATACCAAAAAGTGGCGAATCGGTGCCTGCAGTACCAAAAAGTCTAACCACATATATTGTTGGTTACAGTGGAGATCTATCCACATACACCCGGCTGTTAATAGTGTATAGTTGTAAAACTTTGGACACCAAGTGTAACAGAACACCCAAAAGTGAATGAAGTGAATGAAACATACAGGGAAAAGGGGGGATGGAGGAAGTCGGCATTGCGTATAGTGTACAGAAACATATTAATTTAAAGTCCCAAAAGAACTGAAGAATAATTACTATACACAAAAACTTTACAGAAAACAGCCTAACTTTAGATCTTCATTTAGTCCATGAGGGGAGATGGTCTTGAGTTCATATATTAGTCTTGCCTCTTGTTGCAGAAGCAGCTTGTTTCTATCACCCCCTCTAGGTGGTGGTTGCACCTGTA
The DNA here is from genome assembly GCF_040206685.1 of Ascaphus truei. NCBI lineage: Eukaryota > Metazoa > Chordata > Amphibia > Anura > Ascaphidae > Ascaphus > Ascaphus truei. The sequence continues at coordinate 428,351,418 of NC_134483.1, forward strand.
GTATGGGCATACACCGCAATGTTGCTAATGAGTGCCGCAGTTCTTTGAAATGCCTGGCAACTGGCAGGTATTTAAGCTCACTCTGCTCGTCCGTGCTGTTCAATGCTTTTCTGATCGTGGATCGATGGATAGCTATTCTCTCCTTGAGCATGCGTGATGTTTTACCCACGTAGCGTAGCCCACAGGGGCACGTGATCATGTACACGACAAATCGAGACTCACAATTTAGGAAATTCTTGATCTTGATCGGAACCCCACTGTGCGGATGGGTATAACTTGCACCTGTTTGCATGAAACTGCAGTTAGTGCAACCATGACACTTGTATGAGCCTGGTTTTCTTTCGAGCCAGGTTTTAGGGTGTCTATACTTGTCCACTGGGTCCGCCTGTGTCAACATATCTCCTAGGTTGCGTCCTCGCCTGTAGCAGAACAGCGGTGGGTCTTTGCAGATTTTGCCAATTTTGGTGTCATTTGCTAAGATATGCCAGTTCTTGTGTATACTGCGCTTGATGCGGTTGGATGCCGTACAGAAAGTGCTGATAAAGTGGCAACGTTGCTCAGTAGGTTTGTTGGTAATCGGTCGCAGCAGAGATTGTCTGTCAAGGCTCCTTACTTTGATCAGGGCCTCACTGATGTCTTTGTGGTCATAGCCCCTGTCTTGGAAGCGTGCCGCCATGGCTACGAGTGCTGGTTCCAATTCATCCGGATTGGAAATTATTCTTTTTACTCGAAGTAACTGAGAAAAGGGGAGACCCCTCTTGAGCGGTGTTGGGTGGTGGCTAGTGGCATACAATAGCGTGTTTCTGTCTGTATCCTTGTGATACAGCCTCGTGGCCAAGCCCCCACCTGACTTATACACGATGGTATCCAAAAATGAAATCTCAGATTGGCTGAACTGTGCTGTGAATCTGATGGTAGATGGAATATGATTCAAGTATTCAATGAATTCTAACAGTGCAGTCTCTGGTCCATCCCATATAAGAAAGATATCGTCTATGTATCTTAAATACTTCTTAATGCATACCGCGTGTGGGGCATCATGTAGGATGTGTGTATGTTCATATACATCCATGAATAAGTTTGCGTACGCAGGGGCCATATTGGACCCCATTGCGGTCCCACTTAGTTGCAGATAGACGCTTCTCTCAAATCGAAAATAGTTCTTATTGAGGATGATTTCCATAAGCAGCATTAGGAATTCCACCGGTGGACCATCGTGCGATGTAAAGGTCCCAAACTTCGATCTAACCGCTTCAAGCCCCTCTTGGTGGGGGATATTGGTGTAAAGACTACTTACGTCTAGAGTGACCAAAATGTAGTCCATTTTTTCCAGTGCAATGTCACCAAGCTGCAAAATAAAATCAGTTGTGTCCTTGACATAGGAACTCATACCCATGACCATGGGCTGGAGGAAGAAATCAATAAATTGAGACAATGGGTGGCATAATGATCCTCTCGCAGAAATGATCGGTCTTCCGGGTGGTTTTGTGAAGACCGATCATTTCTGCGATACCATCGTGTATAAGTCAGGTGGGGGCTTGGCCACGAGGCTGTATCACAAGGATACAGACAGAAACACGCTATTGTATGCCACTAGCCACCACCCAACACCGCTCAAGAGGGGTCTCCCCTTTTCTCAGTTACTTCGAGTAAAAAGAATAATTTCCAATCCGGATGAATTGGAACCAGCACTCGTAGCCATGGCGGCACGCTTCCAAGACAGGGGCTATGACCACAAAGACATCAGTGAGGCCCTGATCAAAGTAAGGAGCCTTGACAGACAATCTCTGCTGCGACCGATTACCAACAAACCTACTGAGCAACGTTGCCACTTTATCAGCACTTTCTGTACGGCATCCAACTGCATCAAGCGCAGTATACACAAGAACTGGCATATCTTAGCAAATGACACCAAAATTGGCAAAATCTGCAAAGACCCACCGCTGTTCTGCTACAGGCGAGGATGCAACCTAGGAGATATGTTGACACAGGCGGACCCAGTGGACAAGTATAGACACCCTAAAACCTGGCTCGAAAGAAAACCAGGCTCATACAAGTGTCATGGTTGCACTAACTGCAGTTTCATGCAAACAGGTGCAAGTTATACCCATCCGCACAGTGGGGTTCCGATCAAGATCAAGAATTTCCTAAATTGTGAGTCTCGATTTGTCGTGTACATGATCACGTGCCCCTGTGGGCTACGCTACGTGGGTAAAACATCACGCATGCTCAAGGAGAGAATAGCTATCCATCGATCCACGATCAGAAAAGCATTGAACAGCACGGACGAGCAGAGTGAGCTTAAATACCTGCCAGTTGCCAGGCATTTCAAAGAACTGCGGCACTCATTAGCAACATTGCGGTGTATGCCCATACTACAGGTGCAACCACCACCTAGAGGGGGTGATAGAAACAAGCTGCTTCTGCAACAAGAGGCAAGACTAATATATGAACTCAAGACCATCTCCCCTCATGGACTAAATGAAGATCTAAAGTTAGGCTGTTTTCTGTAAAGTTTTTGTGTATAGTAATTATTCTTCAGTTCTTTTGGGACTTTAAATTAATATGTTTCTGTACACTATACGCAATGCCGACTTCCTCCATCCCCCCTTTTCCCTGTATGTTTCATTCACTTCATTCACTTTTGGGTGTTCTGTTACACTTGGTGTCCAAAGTTTTAGAACTATACACTATTAACAGCCGGGTGTATGTGGATAGATCTCCACTGTAACCAACAATATATGTGGTTAGACTTTTTGGTACTGCAGGCACCGATTCGCCACTTTTTGGTATGCATGTGGTACATTTGCATATTACATATTCTAGTAGCCTATTATATTAAATCTTGGTTACTGCACCAACATACTACCTGGTAGGGCTTCATGTATGCAGGAAATATGTAGTTTCCATCTAGATTACAGTCTTAAATATACGACATCAGACTCCTGCTTTTTAATGTTTGATTTTATTATAGGTTTGCTCTTAGTTTCATCCCTACACTATATGTATCCAACCTTTGGCCACAGGGTGTATTGAGTTGCCATTATCTGTGCTCATGGTAAGAAAGTAATAGTTATTTTTATCATGTTCATGACGCTGACATATCACTAGGGCACATGCGCATCCATTTCTTGGATTTCACTGCTTGCGCCACTAGCGCAGCGTTGCGCATGCGCATTAGCACAGATACGCGCGCACCTTCACTTACAGTAGTCTAGGAAGCGATCGGGTTGCTAGGGACGCATTGCGCATGCGCGGAAGAGTACTATGGAACGCATCGCGTGAGTATTACCCTCCCTCCATTCACAACAGGTCAGGCAAGCGATCAGGGTTGTCAGGGACGCACTGCGCATGCACGGAAGAACTCCAGGGAACGCAATGCGTGAGTATTACCCCCACTCCATACACAACAGGTCAGGCAAGCGATCTGTTCAAATGAACGCGCTGCCAGCATGTGATATACTGCTAACTGGCCGTGCCACCTTGATTATTGCTTATCAGACAGGTTATCCGTTCCCTGGGACCATCTACACTAAGGTATGCGTTTATGGGAAAGTATAGTAGTATTTTTAGCATGCATCTACAGTACAGAGGGCTAGCAGCTGCTATGGGCATCACTTTATATATATTTCTACCATTTATGTGCAATTTAACTATTCATGTGCATTTAAACGTAATGGTATGCTTCATGTAGTCATGGTTACCTAGATAGGAGGTACTGTGATGTCACTACTAACATGTGACTAATTACACTTGTGTCAAGATCAGGCTATTTCATTGGTGCTAGCCAGTGTCAGTATGTTGAATTGGCTGTTAAGCAATGTGGGCTGTTTCTGGGATTGCTATTTGGATTTTCTTGATTGTTGTCAGGTGTTTTTAGTATGTGTTAAGGGGTATATATGGGTGCTTGTGTCAGTCTGAGGTGCACTGCCCTGAGGAAGGTCCCGTTGGGAGGACCGAAACGTTGGCGGCCCTGTGTCACGTAATACACTTTTTTTGATATCAACATTGCAGTGTGCTGTCTTCTTTTGGCTATCAGGATCTCCTGGTCACCATATGTCTACATACTATCTATAGGACAAGCATCTGCCTCCTACATCAAAACGTGAGTGCTAATCTCCATACCTGACTATATATATATATATATATATATATATATATATATATATATATATATATATATATATATATATATATTTATAAATATATATATATATATATATATATAATGATGAAACAAGGCAGCAGGCACTCTGTAAACAATGAAATACTGATGCTTATCCCATATGCGATATTGGAACAGCAGGTATTACCAGATCTTCATCCGGAAAGAAGCGACAGCACACAGCCAAGTTTAAATTACAATATATTGAGGTAACAAAAACCAAGGTACTACATCCGACATTTCGGTCAGCTACATGTGACCTTCCTCAGGGATGTGCATTGAAAGAGTGCCAGTGTCCAAACATATATACCTAAACCAATCAACATAATCAAACTCACCCGTGTGTATACAAATTGCACACATGCAACACCAAACAGGTGGCGTTGGTGACACGCAATCAATTCGTGGAGCGCACCGCCTTCTTGCAGCATCATCTGTACTTATGTACACATACAGGCACTGTGACTCGTCTTTGCTTGCATCCGCGCCAACCTATGGCGCCATCGCGTGACGTCACACTATGCGCCGTGTTCGCGCATGCGCAATGCGGACCGAGGAATCCTATAGCCTATACATGTAAACACATAGTAGTGTATGCGCAGCAGTGACGCTCACAGGTACCTGGGTGTACTGCATAGTACAAACTACAAAAATGCTGCACTGTGCCTGCCTATTATGTCTGTAGGCAAATCAATTTGTCTCTGCAGACCTGTATATATAAAAACACACAAGTATAACCGCATCAAAAAACCTAAAAAGGTAACTACTGATCAAGAGACCATAAATACGCCAAAATAAAGGCAAATGGCGGTGCTATGGGAAAAAGTATATGAACACACAAAAAAGACAGAAATCCCAATAGAAAGCACTCTGATCACAAAAAGTATATAATTATGAATGCAAAAGGGTTTATTAATCAAGGACAAAAAAAACACATGAAACCTACTAAAATGACATACATTTAAAAACAATACCAGACGTGGAGAACACAGTCTAACTCAAATCACACAAATATGCTAAATGTACACACAGCCTCTAAACAGGATGCCCAGGTGACATAAAGAAGAGGGCAGAGGAGGATGATCTAAACAAACACAGAGGGAATCAAAAGATCCCACTGAATCTGATGACCGGCCAGTCCTAAACAAAATCCCATAAAGGGCAACAGATATATCAGTAATCAGTAAAAATACAAATGTTATAATATACATATGAGAAAACCTGTTATAAGGACATTCCTACAAAATGAGAAATGTGCCACGAAAAATGTTGTACAAAGCAGTATGAGTGTTATAAACCAAAATGATACTCAGGTGAGGGCAGACTGAGTCACCCAGAGGTTAATCAAAGCACTGAGAATATGTATACACACATGTGCTATCCCTCTAATGAAGCGTGACTAGTCAGCTGCCCACACACAGGGAAAGGAGAAACATCAGACCATACTCATGTAGCAAAAATCACACAGAAATAATAAATCTAATGATGTGCAAAAAAATGCTAAATAAGCCCAGTTAGGTAGAATGGAATGAATGGGGGCTTGGTTCAGAGGACATCAACACACATATGTGTCAAATATGCTGATAAAACAGGACCCTTGAAAAAACGGAGGACAGTCATGAGTATACTGGTAATAACTCAGAGAAAATATCACCATGTGAGTGTCCCGCGCCTCCGTTCAGGGTATCCGTCAGTCCTCCATAGTAGAGCCACGAAGGGGTTAAGGCAGGCAGACCACCATCGTGGACAGGGAATAGTTCCGTGGGCGCCTATAAAATTTTACCACTATAAAGGATATACGAAAACCAAGCCTGTTGGTTGTGAAGATTGTTGATCCTCACGGTGGGCTTGAAAACAAAGAGAAAGCACAACACATAGCGTAATACTGTTGAAACATTAAACAAACAACATATAAGACAACATATACCAGCTGAATACTGAAATGGTATTTTTAGGACAATAAAATCATTTAATAACAATTAATATTTAATATAATGCACAATTTGCGTGGACATATAGATTTAAGCAATTAAAAATCTGAATAGGTGGTTCAACTGCTCCGTAGCACCAATGTTGATGATAGTAATGCCTACTCACCAGATGGAATAGGTTTGCAGGCAGTGGATATTTTAGAGAGTATCCCCTCTCATCTGTGTGCTGCTCTCTGCTTAGCTGGCGTCTCTGTCGGCTCGTGGGTGCAGCTCATCAGCGGGGACTCCTGCAGCTCCAGGAAGCACGTCTGAGCAGATGGAACTCAGCTGCAGCTGATTCAGCACGATGTCAGCCACGGACCACCGTGAGCTCGTCTATCTGCTGCTCACTGCTAGCTGGCGTCTCTATCCGCTCATGGACGCAACTTGTCAGCAGGTACTCCTGCAGGGCGCCAAGCAGGGCGCTTGAATAATGGGAAACCGCAACAGCTGGTTCAACTCGTCGGCGGCTATAAGAGATGGTTAGCTGGCAGCTCACGTTGATTCACCGATGTACGGGGGGTACTACACCAATGTGTGCGGGGCTTGAACCTCCACCCTACGTGTTTCAAGAGCGATCTGCTCTCTTCCTCAGGGGTATATGAATAAAAAAGTCCAAAATGTCCTTTAAATACTGACTTCACCATTTGGGTAAATAGTTCCACCTGTAGCTAATTGCACATGTGCTGTGCTTGTAATAAAGTTGCTCTTAGTGTGTTTGCAATCAGACACTGCACAGTGAGAATGTCTTTGAACAAAAAAGCTACTTACTATTTTGTACAGCTGTTATACATAATGACAACATTAAACATAACACAATATACAATGAACATATACTACTAACAACATATATATTTAAACATGACACAATAAACAATGAACATATACTACTAACAACATATATATTTATGTATATAAACAAAAAATAAATGAATAAAAATAAATTAAAAAAAAAAAAAAATGCATAATTTTAAGGTAGGACATAAAAAAATAAAAATAATTATTTAATATAATATTGCGAATTATGATTAGATAAAATGTATTAAACCAGTGATAGTGTGCTTATTTATGTAGGAGGAACCTACTGCTATAAGCGAATTTAAACACTAATGTATATGACATGTCACCTTATGTGGATGTATTTGGTACTAACCCACCAAAAAGGATTTCAAATCGAATTCTACATTTAAGCCCATTGGGGACAGAGTACATAACTCATAAATCCAATAGGACTCTCTTCTCCCCAATAGGCTCAATGTGTTACCTCCTCTCCAGTGTGGTACAATGCGCTCTATTCCTACGCACCTCAAACCTTTTGGGTCTTTATTGTGCACCTGAAGAAAATGATTAGACACATTGTGTGTGACTAAACCAGTTTTAATATTGTATATATGTTCATACAAACGTCTTTTTATAGCTCGCGTTGTCATACCCACATACTACAGACCACACGGACATTCAAGTAAATATATAACAAAGGAACTACTACATGTAATATGTTGTTTAATTTTATACTGTTTATGTGTTTTATTTGATATAATTTTTTTTTTTTTTGTTACTGTATTTGCTTGCCGTGCATTTGTTACAGAGGAAGTATCCCCCACAGAGTGTTGTGTCTCTTTGAACTGGCTGCAGCGATGGACAGCTGGGTGCCAGTCTCTGTCCTATATTAGGAGCTTTTGTGAATATAATATGTGGATATTCGGGTAGAATTCCCTCTAGTTCTTTATCCTTTTTCAATATTGGCCAGTATTTTCTTAAAGTTTTGCGTATGTTGGGTGCCATTTGGTTATATTGAGTGACAAATGACAAATTGCCTGATGAGTTAATATTTTTATTTTTATTTTTATATTGTAAGAGACTGGTTCTGTCCATCGCTGCAACTTCAGAGATAGTTCTATCCAACTCTAGTGGGGAGTACTTCCTCTCCACAAATTTTTGTTTTAAATCCTCGGCTTGAATTTTAAATGTATCTGGATGTGAGCTGTTTCTTTTCAGTCTAATGAACTGTCCCTTAGGGATGTTTTTGACCCATGTGGGGTTGTGGTGACTCTGTGCATGTAAATAATTATTTGATTGAACCGGTTTAAAATATGTGCTGGTGTGTATGTGATTATTAACTATAGTGATTTCTAAATCTAAAAATTCTATTTTATTAGTATTAGTGACAAACGTGAATTTTAAATTATTAGTGTTGTTATTCATATATAACTGAAACTGTGTTAACTGTGCTAAAGTGCCTGACCAGATAAAAATAATATCATCTATGTAGCGCCGCCACAGCACCAAGTTTGCACCATAGGGACAATTGGACCATATATGTTGTTTCTCCCAATATCCCATAAATATATTAGCATAACTAGGAGCAAACTTGGTGCCCATGGCGGTGCCACATACCTGCAAATAATAAGCTTTATTAAAGTGAAAAAAATTGTGACAAAGGATGAATTTAATTCCTAAAATCAAAAAATCTCTAAATTCTTTTGAAACAGATGGGTCATTTTTTAGGGTGTTTAAGACTGATTCACATCCTTGATCATGGTTGATTATGGTGTATAATGAATTGACGTCTGCGGTAACAAAAAATATAATGGGGTTGCCACTGAATGTCCTGGAGTGTCTGCAGTATGTGGGTAGTATCCCGAAGGTAAGAAGGTAATTGTATGACATATTTCTGGAGTTGTCTATCTATATATTGAGATAAGTGTGATGTTAATGATTGAATGCCCGAAATGATGGGGCGGCCGGGGGGAAAATTTATATTTTTATGTATTTTAGGGATTATATAAAACAAGGGTAGTCTGGGGTGTTTATTGTAAAGAAAGTCAAATTCTTTTGGAGTAATTAAATTTTGATCTAAACCAAATGTTAAATAATCAAATAATTTTTGCTGGTAATGTGTAGTAGGATTCGTTGGGAGGAGTTGGTAAGTGGATATGTCACTTAGAATTCTCAGTGAATCTTGGATGTAATATGATTTATCCATGATTACCAACCCCCCCCTTATCCGCTGGTTTTATGATTATGTCTTAATTTTCTTCAAGTGCACGTTAAGTTATTTTTTCATCTTTACTAAGATTATCAGTCCTAACTTTGTGGTTTCTACTTAGGGTCTCTAGGTCATCTGTGACCATTTTAGCGAATGTGTCCACAAAGGGACCACTCACAAACCTAGGAAAGAATGTTGAGGGATTTCTGAACGTTGAATTGTTTGTATTTAGTGGTAAGTTAGTGTTGGTGTCCAGTCTAGATACTGCACCGACACACTTTATTCGAGCAAATACCCAGTATGTACCTGGCAGATACCTGGAATGCGCCGCTCCTCACCTCTGACAAGCCCCGTTGCGTTTGCCTTCCCAGCCTGGGTTCATGCCTGGCTGACGGGCGGCTGATCTGTTAAATGATAATGATTAGGATTTAATAGGCTGCAATGCTTCGCGTGTCTACCAGATGGCATAAATTCATGAATTGTAATGCAGTATATATATATATACTGTGCAGTATTGCAGCCAGCGGGAATAAAATGCTTCAATCCCTGCCTGGAAAATAACCCAATGCACTCGGGCAGAAAACAGTCACAAACCTCAATACACCCGTTTATACCCGAATTCGTGGGACTAGCCGAGCTCGAATAAAGTGTGTCGCCAGTGTATGGCGTCTCTTTGAAAATATTTTTTGAGGCAAAGCTTGCGCACATATCTTTGGACATCAACATACAACTTAAAACTATCTGGCCCTGTAACTGGAGCAAAGGATAAACCTTTTGATAATAGCTTAGTTTCTTTGATGGTAATTGGATGTTGGCTTATATTAAAGATATTTTGATAAGCACTTTGACTTACTGTTTTTGTACCTTGCCTAATTTTTCTCCCTCCTCTCGTTCCTCTAGAGTGTTTTTTCTTTTTCAATTGTCTTTCAGGGAGTTTTCTTTTCCCAATAAGTCTCTTATTACATCTCTTGCTTGTTTGGGCTCCCTCGTTTGTCGCCAGTCTAAAAAAGAGAACGTATTTTTCTCTTCTTCCCGACTGTGACCAGGGAGACGTTGTTCTCTATCTAGGTCTATAAGAGGTTGGTACTTATTCTGATGATGATATTGATCAAATATATTGTCAGTATCTTTACCCTGTATGTTGACTAGAGGGCTTGGAGGAACAGGAGGGGCCGGGTGTTTGGCTTTTGTACTGCCAGTTACTGGTTTTATAGAAGATGGTGTTGAAGGTCTTCTAGACCTCTTACGGGCTATAAATTGTACTGGATCAGAGGATATTTCATTAGGTTTTACAATAGTTTTTTTATAATTTGAAGGAATTTTATGTGAATAATCCTTATCCCCGGCCGCCCCATCATTTCGGGCATTCAATCATTAACATCACACTTATCTCAATATATAGATAGACAACTCCAGAAATATGTCATACAATTACCTTCTTACCTCCGGGATACTACCCACATACTGCAGACACTCCAGGACATTCAGTGGCAACCCCATTATATTTTTGTTACCGCAGACGTCAATTCATTATACACCATAATCAACCATGATCAAGGATGTGAATCAGTCTTAAACACCCTAAAAAATGACCCATCTGTTTCAAAAGAATTTAGAGATTTTTTGATTTTAGGAATTAAATTCATCCTTTGTCACAATTTTTTTCACTTTAATAAAACTTATTATTTGCAGGTATGTGGCACCGCCATGGGCACCAAGTTTGCTCCTAGTTATGCTAATATATTTATGGGATATTGAGAGAAACAACATATATGGTCCAATTGTCCCTATGTTGCAAACTTGGTGCTGTGGCGGCGCTACATAGATGATATTATTTTTATCTGGTCAGGCACTTTAGCACAGTTAACACAGTTTCAGTTATATATGAATAACAACACTAATAATTTAAAATTCACGTTTGTCACTAATACTAATAAAATAGAATTTTTAGATTTAGAAATCACTATAGTTAATAATCACATACACACCAGCACATATTTTAAACCGGTTCAATCAAATAATTATTTACATGCACAGAGTCACCACAACCCCACATGGGTCAAAAACATCCCTAAGGGACAGTTCATTAGACTGAAAAGAAACAGCTCACATCCAGATACATTTAAAATTCAAGCCGAGGATTTAAAACAAAAATTTGTGGAGAGGAAGTACTCCCCACTAGAGTTGGATAGAACTATCTCTGAAGTTGCAGCGATGGACAGAACCAGTCTCTTACAATATAAAAATAAAAATAAAAATATTAACTCATCAGGCAATTTGTCATTTGTCACTCAATATAACCAAATGGCACCCAACATACGCAAAACTTTAAGAAAATACTGGCCAATATTGAAAAAGGATAAAGAACTAGAGGGAATTCTACCCGAATATCCACATATTATATTCACAAAAGCTCCTAATATAGGACAGAGACTGGCACCCAGCTGTCCATCGCTGCAGCCAGTTCAAAGAGACACAACACTCTGTGGGGGATACTTCCTCTGTAACAAATGCACGGCATGCAAATACAGTAACAAAAAAATAAATTTTATATCAAATAAAACACATAAACAGTATAAAATTAAACAACATATTACATGTAGTAGTTCCTTTGTTATATATTTACTTGAATGTCCGTGTGGTCTGCAGTATGTGGGTATGACAACGCGAGCTATAAAAAGACGTTTGTATGAACATATATACAATATTAAAACTGGTTTAGTCACACACAATGTGTCTAATCATTTTCTTCAGGTGCACAATAAAGACCCAAAAGGTTTGAGGTGCGTAGGAATAGAGCGCATTGTACCACATTGGAGAGGAGGTAACACATTGAGCCTATTGGGGAGAAGAGAGTCCTATTGGATTTATGAGTTATGTACTCTGTCCCCAATGGGCTTAAATGTAGAATTCGATTTGAAATCCTTTTTGGTGGGTTAGTACCAAATACATCCACATAAGGTGACATGTCATATACATTAGTGTTTAAATTCGCTTATAGCAGTAGGTTCCGCCTACATAAATAAGCACACTATCACTGGTTTAATACATTTTATCTAATCATAATTCGCAATATTATATTAAATAATTATTTTTTTTTTTTTATGTCCTACCTTAAAATTATGCATTTTTTTTTTTTTTAATTTATTTTTATTCATTTATTTTTTGTTTATATACATAAATATATATGTTGTTAGTAGTATATGTTCATTGTTTATTGTGTCATGTTTAAATATATATGTTGTTAGTAGTATATGTTCATTGTATATTGTGTTATGTTTAATGTTGTCATTATGTATAACAGCTGTACAAAATAGTAAGTAGCTTTTTTGTTCAAAGACATTCTCACTGTGCAGTGTCTGATTGCAAACACACTAAGAGCAACTTTATTACAAGCACAGCACATGTGCAATTAGCTACAGGTGGAACTATTTACCCAAATGGTGAAGTCAGTATTTAAAGGACATTTTGGACTTTTTTATTCATATACCCCTGAGGAAGAGAGCAGATCGCTCTTGAAACGCGTAGGGTGGAGGTTCAAGCCCCGCACACATTGGTGTAGTACCCCCCGTACATCGGTGAATCAACGTGAGCTGCCAGCTAACCATCTCTTATAGCCGCCGACGAGTTGAACCAGCTGTTGCGGTTTCCCATTATTCAAGCGCCCTGCTTGGCGCCCGGCACTCTACGCGTTTTGCCAATAGAATGGCTGGCTTCGTGACGAAGCCAGCCATTCTATTGGCGAAACGCGTAGAGTGGACCCGCCCAGGAAGTGAGAGGATTGGTGCTGCAAGCTGTCAATCTGCTGCCGAACCGGAAGTGACGCGACGGAGCTGATCGCGCCCACCGGAAGTGACGTATCGCGTCAGAGACATCGCTGGAGGAGATTCCCACGCTGACACAGTGCAGAGGAAGCCACGGGGAGACTGTGGAGAAGCCCATCCGAGACGGCGGCGGTGCGGTGAGCTGCGGCAACCACCCTTACACTCCTTATCACTTATACAGTGAATAACGCTTATATTGATTTTTAACATTTCCTAGCTGCTTCCTGTATATGTCCAGTGAGACCCACCAGACTTCACATATCCCGCCACTGCACTTATCCTACTAACTTTCTGTGAGTAGGGAGCACACAGGGGCCAAGCATCATACCTCACCCTTGAACAAAATTGTTTGCACTTAGTGTGTTTTTTTCTTTGTTGTTCTTTCCCTACATGCTCCCCCTGGGTTGAGAAAATACATATTGATCATCTGGGACCAGTGAAGACAGTCCCTTCCAGAGGGTCTGAGCAGGGGGTTACAACCTATATTATACTTTTTTTCACTATTGCACTATTTTTAGGCACTATATTATTCTGAATCACTATATGTGTGTTATATATTCACTGTATTTTAAGTGATCACTAGTATTTAATTAGCGCCAGATTTTTCACCAATCACGTTGTCACATTGCGTTAGTAGTATATGTTCATTGTATATTGTGTTATGTTTAATGTTGTCATTATGTATAACAGCTGTACAAAATAGTAAGTAGCTTTTTTGTTCAAAGACATTCTCACTGTGCAGTGTCTGATTGCAAACACACTAAGAGCAACTTTATTACAAGCACAGCACATGTGCAATTAGCTACAGGTGGAACTATTTACCCAAATGGTGAAGTCAGTATTTAAAGGACATTTTGGACTTTTTTATTCATATACCCCTGAGGAAGAGAGCAGATCGCTCTTGAAACACGTAGGGTGGAGGTTCAAGCCCCGCACACATTGGTGTAGTACCCCCCGTACATCGGTGAATCAACGTGAGCTGCCAGCTAACCATCTCTTATAGCCGCCGACGAGTTGAACTAGCTGTTGCGGTTTCCCATTATTCAAGCGCCCTGCTTGGCGCCCTGCAGGAGTACCTGCTGACAAGTTGCGTCCACGAGCGGATAGAGACGCCAGCTAGCAGTGAGCAGCAGATAGACGAGCTCACGGTGGTCCGTGGCTGACATCGTGCTGAATCAGCTGCAGCTGAGTTCCATCTGCTCAGACATGCTTCCTGGAGCTGCAGGAGTCCCCGCTGATGAGCTGCACCACGAGCCGACAGAGACGCCAGCTAAGCAGAGAGCAGCACACAGATGAGAGGGGATACTCTCTAAAATATCCACTGCCTGCAAACCTATTCCATCTGGTGAGTAGGCATTACTATCATCAACATTGGTGCTACGGAGCAGTTGAACCACCTATTCAGATTTTTAATTGCTTAAATCTATATGTCCATGCAAATTGTGCATTATATTAAATATTAATTGTTATTAAATGATTTTATTGTCCTAAAAATACTATTTCAGTATTCAGCTGTTATATGTTGTCTTATATGTTGTTTGTTTAATGTTTCAACAGTATTACGCTATGTGTTGTGCTTTCTCTTTGTTTTCAAGCCCACCGTGAGGATCAACAATCTTCACAACCAACAGGCTTGGTTTTCGTATATCCTTTATAGTGGTAAAATTTTATAGGTGCCCACGGAACTATTCCCTGTCCATACTGTTTTCCTGACCAGGGGGTCAGGCTTTGTGTCCTAGGCAGCCCCTTATGTATAGTTTTATTTAATATATAAGGTAATAGTTACTACACCACACACATTGCGGTTAGCGCTACCTGTTTTGTTGTTTATAGGCAGACCACCACGCCAAACTGGACATGCAGAGTTGCTAATGAGAGTGGAGAGAGAGGCTGACATCAGCCATGGGACTGTATCCCACCTCAGGAATCTCCGACACCTGTTTCACCACACGGACTTCTTCCGGGAATGTAATTGCTGTTTGCGAGTAGCAGATTTAAAGGGCTGCGCATCAGGTGACGTCACATGTCAGCATCCTTCATAGGGCAGATAGATCGTGGTGTCAGATTACACAAAGAGCCATGGCTGAACGTCAGAAGCTCTTGCCAGTTGCAAGGCAGGTTAATACCATACACCCTGTTATTGGAGCTGGATTAATCTGTAATGAAAGTGAAGAAAATTAATATTGAACAGACAGCACCAAAGTTGATTATACAGTCTCAATCTGCTGTACCAATACCAAACACCACCTATCATATAGCCATAGAATGGTCAGAAAGATACAGAAAGAATTAAAAATTGAAACAGAAGAACACAAATATACCAACACCCATTAAAAGGAACTACGTAAATGTGGTTGATATGAATAAGGGCTATGTACATATATACAGATATGTCAACACAGAAGTGTCCAATTGAAATCAGATCATAACTTTGAGGTTATAAGATCCAGAGCAGGAAAAGCATGCAGTAGCACAAAGCAGAGGAGACTTAGAGAAACATAGCGTACCCCATATAGTCATTCAGCCCCCGGGGCGTAAGTGAATCTAATTGAGTGATCCACCTACCTCGGATCCCCAGTGATACCTTGTCAATGGCAAATGCTGACAGGACTGAGGGATCAGAATTATGCACTGACATATAATGTCGTGCAACACTGGTGATCTTTCAACAGGCCAGAGTGTCACGAGATGCATTTTTAATGTTCCGTACATGCTCTAAAACACGGAACCGCACTTCCCTTGTTGTCATACCCACATATATTAGTTGGCATGGGCAGCTCATGTAGTATATGACACCCTTCGATTTGCAGTTCAGAAAGAAACAGATATCAAATTCCTTAGTCCCTGTACTGTCCCTGAACTTTGATGTTTGAGACATATGTTGGCATGCGGAACACATGCCACATTTAAAGAAGCCATGTTTAATGTTTTGGTTAAGGAAGGAACTGGAAGGAATTGGAGTGTAATGATTCTGATTAGTTTGTCTTTTACATTTGGGGATCTCCTGTTTGTTAAACTGACAGAGCTGCCCAGAACCGAGCGTAAGTCACCATCCGATAATAATACATCCCAATGCTGGTTAATGATCTTTCTCAAATTCACCCATTGGCAGTTGTACGTGCCAATGAAACGAATCGTGGAGTCTCTAGATCCCCGAATCTTAGGTATTAACAGAGAATTTCTATCCCTTTGTAGGCTAGTCTTGAATCCCCGATTAATTTGTGTGCTGCTATATCCACGGTCCCTAAAACGTTTTTGCAGTTCTTTAGATCGTCCTCTAAATATTTCGTCTGTCGAGCAATTACGTTTCAGACGCAGAATTTCTCCACCCGGGATTCCATTAATTTGGTGAGCCGGATGCGAACTGGATGTGTGGAGTACAGAATTAGTGGATGTGATCTTCCTGTGTATATCTGTGACAATCCGGCCTTCTGGATCAATACTGATTCGGAGATCTAGAAAATCCACAGTTTCAGTACTACAATGTGTGGTAAGTTTTATGTTGTGGCCGCTGTGGTTGAGAAGATCGACGAACACCTCCAACTCTGCGGCAGAACCCTGCCAGAGAATGAAGATGTCGTCGATATAACTCAACCACAGCAGGACATGATTGGTGAGGAACAAGTTGTCATCCGTGAACACCACCTCCCTTTCCCACCACCCCAGGAAAAGATTCGCATAGGAGGTCGCACATGTTGCGCCCATCGCCGTACCTCTGACTTGAAGATAAAAAGAACTCTTTTAAACAAAATAATTGTGTGTTAGTATGAATGATAAAAGCTGCATGAGCGTGTTGACAAGGTCAGAACTCAGATTCTGAATTGACAGGAAGTACCTGGTGGTGTGCAACCCATCCTGATGTTGAATACATGTATAGAGACTTTCTACATCACACGTCACCAGGATAGTCTCCCTGCCAACCGTCACCTGGTCCAGCCGTGACAACACGTCCATTGTATCTCGAATGTATGATGAAAGGCTCTCTACTGATGTACGTAGAAAGCAGTCAAGGTAACGGCAGATGGGCTCGGACAGCCCCCCTATACCAGAAACAATAGGTCGTCCTGGGGGGTGGGAAGGGTTTTTGTGAATCTTTGGAAGTAAATACAATGTCGGAACCACTGGATGTTTAGAAATGAGACCTTCATAATTACTCTTTGTCAGGATAACAATTTAAAAAGCTTCCAAAAGTATCTTGTCAAGAGTAGCTTTAAATTCAGATGTCGGGTCACCTGGAAGATCTTTGTAACACGTACGGTCACGGAGTTGTTTGTAAACCTCTGCCTCATAGAGATTCTTGGGCCACAAGACGATGTTGCCCCCCTTATCGGAGGGCTTTATCTTGATGGTTTTCATCTGTTGTAGGCTTTCAATTGTCAACCATTCAGATTTATTAAGGTTTGTCTTACTGATCTGATCAGGTAATTTAGAGATATCCCGACTGACTAGCTCCGAAAATACCTCAATATGAGAAGATGTCTGTATTGGTGGGCAGAATACAGATTTTGGCCTGATATGTTTGGCAACTGCCACTTCATTACTGGTCGATTCAGCACCTTCCTCCATCAGAGATGTCAGGATCTTCAAATTACGTTCATGAATGGATGTAAGATTTTGTGTTTGAAATACTTCATCTTCTGTGGTTTTGAGGTAGTGTTTAAATAATAAAAGTTTCTGACAAAAGAGGTGAAGATCTTTGATCCACTCGAATTTATCGCAGGAGTAGGTGCTTGAAAAAGATAGTCCGCGTTCCAATACACTGCATTGTATTGGTGTTAGTGTAATGGCGGAAAGGTTCACAATTGTTAAACTGTCCTCTGATTTCAGTGATGTCATTTCTTTTGGGTCGTGTGTCCAAATTGATCTCTTTCGCAAAGTTTTCTTTGCTCCCCGCCGCGTTGTTCTTTTTGTCCCCTGCGGCCCCTGCCTCTGAATAAAAAAGGAGGGCGCGAGGAGGATGTACTTTCTGACCCTGACATTTGTGTACTATCATAGTCGGAAGAATCAACATCTGTTGTAGTTCCACCGGATTCGCCAAAAGATGTAGATTGTCCTGATTTTTTAGAATATCGTTTCTTGCCGGACTTGGGCCTACTCCATTTATACACTTTCCCATCTTTGTAGTCCATGAAATCCCTTTCAAACTTTTTCTTTTTGATGGATTTAATTTCATCCTCATATTTGGTAACTTCTTTTTCAATGTTAAGGACACTCTCTGGTTAGCACTTTTTAGGTCTGTCTTAAGCAAAGCAATTTGTGGTGCAATATCTTTTAAGACAGCTAAATCATGCTCAATTAAGATGTTAATAAGCTCAAAAGATCAGGTTGTAAGATTTTGTTCCCATTTATCTTTCATATCACTATTCATAAAGGGAAAAGCAGGAAATACCTGCACCCTCAAACCACGTGGAATAAACTTATTAAGTAAATATTTTTTAAGTGAAACTTATTCCACCATGTACGCATTTGTTTGAATAGAAGTGTCTTAAGTGTTGTGATTTGTTCCATCTCTGTGCTATTGGCCGTTGTAGTTGGTGTTATAACTACATTAGGGTCAATAGAAAAAATAGCGTTGGCGCAAGCTAAACGCATATGTTCAGTGTTGTCAAAGTCCATGATGAGCAAACCTAAATGCAACAAAAATAAAGTGAGAAAGGTTTGAGCAGGTTATGTAGAATGACCGAGAGGGTCAATAAGAATATGCAAACACACAAGTCTAACCGCATAAAAAACCCTAAAAAGGTAACTACTGATCAAGAGACCATAAATACGCCAAAATAAAGGCAAATGGCGGTGCTATGGGAAAAAGTATATGAACACACAAAAAAGACAGAAATCCCAATAGAAAGCACTCTGATCACAAAAAGTATATAATTATGAATGCAAAAGGGTTTATTAATCAAGGACAAAAAAACACATGAAACCTACTAAAATGACATACATTTAAAAACAATACCAGATGTGGAGAACACAGTCTAACTCAAATCCCACAAATATGCTAAATGTACACACAGCCTCTAAACAGGATGCCCAGGTGACATAAAGAAGAGGGCAGAGGAGGATTATCTAAACAAACACAGAGGGAATCAAAAGATCCCACTGAATCTGATGACCGGCCGGTCCTAAACAAAATCCCATAAAGGGCAACAGGTATATCAGTAATCAGTAAAAATCCAAATGTTATAATATACACATGAGAAAACCTGATATAAGGACATTCCTACAAAATGAGAAATGTGCCATGAAAAATGTTGTACAAAGCAGTATGAGTGTTATAAACCAAAATGATACGCAGGTGAGGGCAGACTGAGTCTCCCAGAGGTTAATCAAAGCACTGAGAATATGTATACACACATGTGCTATCCCTCTAATGAAGCGTGACTAGTCAGCTGCCCACACACAGGGAAAGGAGAAACATCAGACCATACTCATGTAGCAAAAATCACACGGAAATAATAAATCTAATGATGTGCAAAAAAATGCTAAATAAGCCCAGTTAGGTAGAATGGAATGAATGGGGGCTTGGTTCAGAGGACATCAACACACATATGTGTCAAATATGCTGATAAAACAGGACCCTTGAAAAAACGGAGGACAGTCATGAGTATACTGGTAATAACTCAGAGAAAATATCACCATGTGAGTGTCCCGCGCCTCCGTTCAGGGTATCCGTCAGTCCTCCATAGTAGAGCCACGAAGGGGTTAAGGCAGGCAGACCACCATCGCCAAACTGGACATGCAGAGTTGCTAATTAGAGTGGAGAGAGAGGCTGACATCAGCCATGGGACGGTATCCCACCTCAGGAATCTCCGACACCTGTTTCACCACACGGGCTTCTTCCGGGAGTGTAATTGCTGTTTGCGAGTAGCAGATTTAAAGGGCCGCGCATCAGGTGACGTCACAGGAAAGCATCCTTCATAGGGCAGATAGATTGTGGTGTCAGATTACACAAAGAGCCATGGCTGCACGTCAGAAGCTCTTGCCAGCTGCAAGGCAGGTTAATACCATACACCCTGTTATTGGAGCTGGATTAATCTGTAATGAAAGTGAAGAAAATTAATATTGAACTGACAGCACCAAAGTTGATTATACAGTCTCAATCTGCTGTACCAATACCAAACACCACCTATCATATAGCCATAGAATGGTCAGAAAGATACAGAAAGAATTAAAAATTGAAACAAAAGAACACAAATATACCAACACCCATTTAAAGGAACTACGTAAATGTGGTTGATATAAATAAGGGCTATGTACATATATACAGATATGAACAGTAGATGTGCCAACACAGAAGTGTCCAATTGAAATCAGATCATAACTTTGAGGTTATAAGATCCAGAGCAGGAAAAGCATGCAGTAGCACAAAGCAGTGGAGACTTAGAGAAACATAGCGTACCCCATATAGTCATTCAGCCCCCGGGGCGTAAGTGAATCTAATTGAGTGATCCACCTACATTCTCGTTTAAGCATTTTTTTCTCTAAGTCTCCCCCTCGGATCCCCAGTGATACCTTGTCAATGGCAAATGCTGACAGGACTGAGGGATCAGAATTATGCACTGACATATAATGTCGTGCAACACTGGTGATCTTTCAACAGGCCAGATTGTCACGAGATGCATTTTTAATGTTCCGTACATGCTCTAAAATACAGAACCGCACTTCCCTTGTTGTCATACCCACATATATTAGTTGGCTTGGGCAGCTCATGTAGTATATGACACCCTTCGATTTGCAGTTCAGAAAGAAACGGATATCAAATTCCTTAGTCCCTCTACTGTCCCTGAACTTTGATGTTTGAGACATATGTTGGCATGCGGAACACATGCCACATTTAAAGAAGCCTTTTTAATGTTTTGGTTAAGGAAGGAACTGGAAGGAATTGGAGTGTAATGATTCTGATTAGTTTGCCTTTTAAATTTGGGGATCTCCTGTTTGTTAAACTGACAGAGCTGCCCAGAACCGAGCGTAAGTCACCATCTGATAATAATACATCCCAATGCTGGTTAATGATCTTTCTCAAATTCACCCATTGGCAGTTGTACGTGCCAATGAAACGAATCGTGGAGTCTCTAGATCCCCAAATCTTAGGTATTAACAGAGAATTTATATCTCTTTGTAGGCTAGTCTTGAATCCCTGATTAATTTGTGTGCTGCTATATCCACGGTCCCTAAAACGTTTTTGCAGTTCTTTAGATCGTCCTCTAAATATTTCGTCTGTCGAGCAATTACGTTTCAGACGCAGAAATTCTCCGCCCGGGATTCCATTAATTTGGTGAGCCGGATGCGAACTGGATGCGTGGAGTACAGAATTAGTGGATGTGGTCTTCCTGTGTATATCTGTGACAATCCGGCCTTCTGGACCAATACTGTTTCTGAGATCTAGAAAATCCACAGTTTCAGTACTACAATGTGTGGTAAGTTTTATGTTGTGGCTGCTGTGGTTGAGAAGATCGACGAACACCTCCAACTCTGCGGCAGAACCCTGCCAGAGAGTGAAGATGTCGTCGATATATCTCAATCACAGCAGGACATGATTGGTGAGGAACAAGTTGTCATCCGTGAACACCACCTCCCTTTCCCACCACCCCAGGAAAAGTTTCGCATAGGAGACCTGTATATATGTTTGGACACTGGCACTCTTTCAATGCACATCCCTGAGGAAGGTCACATGTAGCTGACCGAAACATTGGATGTAGTGCCTTGGTTTTTGTTACCTCAATATATTGTCATTTCAACTTGGCTGTGTGCTGTCTCTTCTTTCCGGATGAAGATCTGGTAATACCTGCTGTTTTTATATATATATATATATATATATATATATATATATATATATATATATATATATATATATATACACACACACACACACACACATATTGGGAGAAGCGCAGGGATTCACTGTCTGTTTTTCACATTTGTATGGCCAATCTCTTCGCCAGCTGCATGCTTCTTACATGGAGAAGGGCGGCGATTTTATATTTGTTTTACACTATCTCTAACATGCATGCCCAATCCCCCCAGTGGGAACATTTAACCAACCAATCCCCGATCTGCCCAAAGTTTGCAGAACAGGCAAAAAGAGCTTTCCGGTTTGCAAACCGCATGTGTCAGCCTGACACCTATGCGGTTTACCATAACAGGGGTCCACCCTTAACTTGGCGACCATCAGTCTAGGGTTTTGTCCCAAGGTGTCAGTGGCTCATGCTGAGTACCGGGAACGGGCACTCAGCAACTTCCCGGCGATTTTCACATTTCGAATCTCTGAGGCTTTTCAACCCTGTACTTCACTAGACTCAGAGTCTCCCACTTAGCAGGGGCTCTATGAAGTACAGGGAGAAAAATACCCTCAGCTCATTCACCCTTAGCATATTTACATACTAAAGTATTTTTCCCGGGCTTGCAGAAAAAACCTTTCCTGCCTGTGCATTTAAAACTAACAGTAAAATACATTTTATTATTAAAGTATGTTCTGCTTATGCTACGAGAATAAACTTTATATGTGGGTGCATGATTTCTTTATTCCGGGCTGCACTCCAAAAATCAGAGTGCTTGCCCCCTTGGTTCTCAAGGTAGCATACTTAATTGCAAGATGTCTATTGTGGTTTTCGTGGTTAACCTGGTTCCCACGCCAATAGACTTTCTCCCTTTCAACTCAGGACGCTAACAAGATGAGAGATACATTTTGACAGAATCCACTTCAGTTTAACCGCAAAAAACACTTATTCAATTGACCTTGCGGTTGCGAGGTCTAGTGCCTGGAAATGGATATCTATACTTAAAAGTGGCCCTCCCATACACAGCCACGCGTCTTCAATCAGCATTTGGTTCGGTGCTCACAACGCCATTTTGTGTCTGAAAACCAATACTACAGTTTTGTATATATCCCTATTTTCCAGCCAGGGAATGGGCTGCCAAATGGGGACAATAAAGGCGGTACAGGGGAAAACACATCATGGGAATGCACAGCCATTTAACCCCTTCACTCCCAGTGTGATTTAGGGTTAATCAGTCGGGTATAATGCCTTTATAATGGCCTGATTTACCCTCTCAACGCCACACCGCCCCATGGAACCCAAGAGATTTTCTATTGGTTTGGCCAGGAGATAGGTCAGTGAGTCAAGTGGAACCCATAAACCTGATACTTTTTGGATTATTTTCTGAATCTTAGTCCAGAAGTTATGAATCTGTGGGCATGACCACCAGATGTGGGCCATATCTCATCTCAGGCCACAACCCCTCCAACATAGGTCGGGTGTTCCTTGGAAGATATGGCTCAGCGTACTAGGAGTTAGGTACCATTGAAAAATAATTTTGTAGATATTTTCCTTTGTTATCGTGCAAATTTATGTTTTGGCTGCCGATTCCCAGATATCCTCCCAGTCCTCCCTATATATTTCAACGTTGAGATCTTCCGCCCATTTTAACATATAGTAATGTGTTTGGGTAGGTTTTGAGGATTCGATTCCCATGTATATTCCCGAAATCAGTCCCTTCTGGTTGGTACCTTTTTGCAGTACATTTCAAATGTTGATACATTTGGAAACCTTGTGTTATTGGATATTGTTGAGAGGAAACGTCTAATTTGAAGGAAGTTTAAAAGCTGCAGGTCTTGTGTTAGATATCTGTCTTTGAGTGCCTGGTAAGACAAGTTCTTCTCCTTTTCTACCATGTCCATTGCTATTTTGAAATTAAGGCTCCTATATTGGGAGATTTGTTTTTGAGAGCATCAAGGAGGAAATTCTGGATGATTGAATATGGAGGTTAGCTGGGATGAGGAGGAGGCCAATGCAAATTTCCTCTTGTATTTGGACCATATGCTCTATGTGCACCTCATCGGTCCCAAGTCAAATCTTCGTGCTAGCATCCCTTTGGCCTCTTGTGTCCACAGAGCCGCAGTAAGGGATAGAGGTCTCGCGTAGTGAGTTTCAATTCCTAACCAGCAACAGGATGCTGGGTCATTATTACATATTACTATTTGTTTTAGTTGGGCCGCTTGATAGTATTTAAGAATGTCCGGAACCCCCATACCTCCACTTGTCCTTGGGGCCAACATTACCAATCTTGATACTCTCGATCTTTTATCTTTCCAAATGAATTTTAATATTCGATTTTGAATATTTTTAAGCTCAGGCAGGGGAATTTTATCAGGAGGGTTTGGAAATAATATAGAAATCGCGAGAGGATGTTCATTTTGGTGGAGATGATTCTTCCCATCCATGATATCTGGAATTTATTCCATGCCTGCAGGTCTTTTTTGATTTTATCAAAAAGGGAGGGGTAGTTACATTGATAAAGGGAGTCGAAGGAGTTTGCAATCTTTATTCCTAGGTATTTAATAGATGTAGAACTTCATTTATAGTTAACATTTGATTGCAGCAATGTAAGTTCTGGGGTTTGGAGGGTTAAATGTAATGCTTCCGAATTGTCATTGTTAACTTTATAACCTGAGCCTTTGCCGAATTGATTTAGTTTAGCCTGAAGGTTGGGAAGGGATATCAGTGGCTTAGCTAAAGTTAATATTATGTCATTCGCAAATAGGGAAATTTTAAAATTGGTCTCCCCAATTGGGATTCCCTGTATGTTGACTTCTCAATGATTGTCGCAGCTAGGGGCTGAATCGTTAATGCAAATACAAGGGGGACAGGGGACAGCCTTGCCTGGCTCCATTTTTAATCCCAATTGGGTTCGAGTCTCCTTCGGGAAGTTTGACATAAGCTGTGGGAGTCTGGTACAGGGCTCTGACACCCTCCAGAAATGGGCCCTTAAATCCAAATTTCATAATTGTTTGATCTAAAAATGCCCACTTTATTCTATCAAACGCTTTATCAGCATCCAGGCTTAATAGAATAGCTTTCTTACCAGTCAGGTCAAAAATATTTATGATCTTTCGGGTGTTGTCCGAGGCTTGTCTGCCCATGACAAAACCTACTTGATGGTATGGATTAGTCTTGGTAGAATCGTGTTCAACCTGTTCGCCAGGATCTTACTTTATATTTTTAGGTCCAAATTGAGTATAGATATAGGTCTAAAGCTTCCACATTGGAGGGGGTCTCTGCCCTCCTTGTGAATAATGGCCAGTTTGGCCATATACATAGAAGGTGGGATTGGTGCGCCCTCCAAAAAGGAGTTAAATGTCTCGAGAACATACGGAGAAAGAATCGTCTGAAATTTCTTGTAGTAAAGGTTAGATAAGCCATCCAGGCCTGGTGTTTTGTTAATCTTTAGAAACTTAATAGCTTCTGAAAGTTCTTCTTGCATTATTTTCTTGTTTAGTGCCTGGGTGTCTTCCTCCTTTAGTACAGGCAGTTTACACTGTTCTAAATATTTTGATATTGCCTCGGATCCTGTTTGGGAGCTCCCTGGAGGGTCTAAGGTATATAATTTTCAATAGAAATTAGAGAACTCCTGGGCTATTTCTTTCTCATTATATGTAGTTTGCCCATTTTTTGTTTTTATCGCTGTGATCTGAGATTTGACACTCAAACCTCTAAGTTTATTTACCAACAAACGGTCTGCCTTGTTACCCCTATCGTAATATCTTTGGTTTGTCCCTCTTAGTGTTCTCTCCACTTTGTCTAGTTGGAGCTGTTTAAGTTCAGTCCTTGTTTTGTCTAATAGTTTATACAGTTTTTTTGAGGGATTGTTTTTATGTTGTTGTTCTAGTTAAATCAATTTGTAAGAGATTTCTTTAACTTGTTTCATTTTCATTTTTTTACTGAATGAGGCTATCAAAATAAGGTCTCCTCTGATTAATGCCTATGGGCTTCCCATAGCATAGCTGAGGCTGAGCCCGAACCCTCGTTTAATGTAAAGTAGTCTGATAATTTTAGATCGTGCTCTCTATTTCTGGATAGTTCAAAAGAGAGTTGCTTAATTTCCATTTATATTGATTATTTTTGACGAAGGGAAGAGAGAGGACAAGTCGATACAGGCATGGTCAGACCAGGTTATTGGATCTATATTCGATTGGGAGGATGCCTGAAGAATATTTTTGGTACCCAGAAAATAATCAATCCTAGAATAGGTCTGATGTGGTGCTGAGAAAAAATGTGTAGTCCCGTTGACCCTGGTGCTGCGCCCTCCACTAGGGAAAAGTATTTTATTAATTCCTTACATTTTTTGGCAGATTTCAGAACTTGGATTGAGTGGGACACACCCA
The DNA here is from genome assembly GCF_040206685.1 of Ascaphus truei. Taxonomy (NCBI): domain Eukaryota; kingdom Metazoa; phylum Chordata; class Amphibia; order Anura; family Ascaphidae; genus Ascaphus; species Ascaphus truei. The sequence continues at coordinate 428,377,528 of NC_134483.1, forward strand.
GAGTTGAGGACTTATCCTGTTCTGGGACACATATTGTATTCATATCCCCTGCTATTATTAAAGATGATAAAGTTTGCTAGTCTAAGGATTCTAAGACTGTCTTTAGGAAGTTGGTTTGGTTTTCATTAGGAGCGTATATGTTTATGAGGGACACCGGGACACCCGAAAGGGATCCCTGTACGATTAGATATCTACCTCCTGGGTCTGCCACTACTTTAGATGGGGCGAATGGGATGTTATTTTTAATTAGGATGGCAACCCCTCTTTTTTTGCTTGTCAACGACGCAAAGTATGATTGGGGAAATGTGTTCTTAAATGTGTTTGGTGGGGAGGGGGTATTAAAATGAGTCTCTTGTGTGAATAGGATATCTCCTTCTGTTTTTTTACATTCCTGGAGTGCAAGTCTCCTCTTTCTAACTGAATTTGGGCCTTTAACATTAATGGATACTAACTTTATAGGGGCCATGTTTGACATGGTTTTGTTTTGCATATAAGAATATTTGGACCTTCCACTTTCCCAGGGTGGGGATCTTGTTTTACTTTGTGCATTTTTATTGGGGGATAGCTCCAGTGTTTCTGTCTTTCTTTTGCGGGAATGTAGAGGGGTGGCCAGGCGGAGAAGAGGAAGGGTGGGCGGGGGGTAAAAAGAGAAAGAAGACGAAGACGAAGAACAAACATATCAACATCCCTAGCAATATTATAAACTTCTAAATTGCAGTGGATTTTGGAATGGGAATTGAAGCAGACCCCTGCGGGTCAGGGAGTATGTGATAGCAGGTGGGAGGGGGGAAATGGGGTGTGAGTGGGGGGAGGGTTTAAAGGGGGAAGGGTGGATTAAGGGGAGTGTGAGGAGGGAGCGGGGGGTGGTGGGGGAGAGAGCAGATAAGATATCATTTGAGACTTTCTATACTGAAAATGTTAATACTTTATATACATGTACTGTAGAAAGCCTTATATTAGTATGCGATCTTTAGCAAAGCGGAACATAGGGTACACCTTATCCTTTTATATCAGCTCCAGATTAGCAGGGGGAGCAGGGAGGGGAAGGGGATAGGGGGAAGGGGATGAGAAAGCAGCTGTTCAGTGCCAACCAAAGTGTATCGCAAGGCTATATAGTCATGGCAGATAAGGTATCATTTAGAACTTTCCATACCGTAAATTGTATACTTTATACACATATGGGGGTTATGCAGTAAGCAGTGATAAGTGGGTTTTCTGGGTGCTATGCACAAAGCAGTGATAAGTGCTTTTAAATGAGATAACTGCCTTTATAGCGTGATACTGCCTGCTGTGAGATTCACAAAGAAGTGATAACAGTGCAGTATTGTGCTATAATGGCTACTTAAAAGCACTTATCACTGCTTTGTGAATCTTACAAAAGGCAGTATTGCGCTATATTGGCATTTATCTCACTTAAAAGCACTTATCACTGCTTAGTGCATAACCCCCATAGACTTCTTTGCGTTTAAGCGTGTGATCCTTAGCTAAGAGGAAGATAGGTTACACCCTATCCTTTTATATCAGTTTCAGTTTAGCAGGGATGGAGGGGAGGTAGGGGGGGAAGGAGGATGTGGGGTGGGGGGATGCGGAGGGGAGGGGGAAGGGGGGTGAGGAGAAAGGGATGGAGACAGCATTGTTTCAGCCTCAACACATATAAACCAGATGACGATACAGTGATACCAGATAAAGTATCCTTTACAGCTATCTATCTAACCCCACATTGGGTTTTGCAATTTACACATCGACAGGAGGGGGGGGAGAGGGGGAGGGGGAGATAGGGGGGGAAGGGGGAGGAGCAGAGTGGAAGGGGGGAGTGAGGGGGAGGGGAAGGAGTGGGGGAAGGGGTGGTAGCGGTGGGGAGGGAGCAGGGGGCGGGGGAGGGAAAGAGCAGATAAGATATAATTTGAAACTTTCCATACTGCCAATTTTATACTTTATACACCTGTAGACAACCTTATATTAGTATGCAATCTTTGGGGGAGGGGGAAGGAAGGGGAAGGGAGAGGGCAGGGGGGAGTTGGATGAGAAAGCAGCGGTTCAGTGCCAACCAAAGTGTATCACAAGGCTATAAAGTCATGGTAGATAAGGTATCATTTAGAACTATCCATACCATAAATTGTGTACTTTATACACATATAAACAACTTTGCGTTTAAGCGTGCGAACTTTAGCTAAGTGGAAGATAGGATACACCTTATCCTTTTATATCAGTTTCAGTATAGCAAGGAGGGGGGATAGGGGGGAAGGAGGTGGGGTTGGGTAGATGGGGAGGAGAGGAGGAAGAGGGGGAGAGGAGAAAGGGGTGGAAGCAGCATCTTTTCAGCCTCAACACATATAAACCAGATGACGATACAGTCATACCAGATAAAGTATCCTTTACAGCTTTCTATCTATCCCCACATTGGGTTTTGCAGTTTATACATCTTCAGGATGGGGGGGAGAGAGGGGGGAGGGGGTGGAAGTGAGGGGGAGGGGAGAGGTGAGAGGGGAGGAGGCAGGGAGGAAGGGGAGTTGGAGGAGATGGGGAAGGGGGGAGGGAGGTAGAGGGAGTGGGGGAGCCGGGAAGGGGGGGGAGCAGTGGAAGGGGGGAGTGGTGGGGGAGAGAGCAGATAAGATATCATTTGAAACTTTCCATACTGGACATTTTATACTTTATACACATGTAGACGACCTTGTATTTTAGTATGGGGGTGTCATTAAATATGTCTCTAGGGAGGCATCAGGAGTACATCTCTGGCTGGGAGGTAGAAAAGTTTCCGAAGAACTAATTATAGTCAAACCTGATCTCCTCTGCTGAGCCGGCAGGTAGGCATGATACTTTTCTCCCAACCAAGGGGAGTGTGTTACTCTCTATGTCCCCCGCTCTGTTCTTTAAGGATCCCGGACCGAACATGCTGGTGTAGGAAAAGTGGTAGAAGGAGGGGAGGAGGAGCCAGGGAGGGGAAGGAAGGAGGATGATACAGGAAGCTGATGAGGGGGAAAAAGGGATCCATGGGGGAGGTGGGACGGGGAAAATCCTGGGAAGGGGTGGAGGAGGGAGGGTGTGTGTGACAAGTATGGAGGTGATCAGGCCTAAATAAAGGTGTTACACCCGGCTGGTCATCCTCCCCTCGCATTGGGAATGAAGGGGTTAAACTTATATGCCATGCATTGCTGTGTTTGCCCTATGCCAGGCTTTTTACCTCCCATTTGCAGGTCATTCCCTGCTTGCTGTACTAAAAGAAAATGTATTGCCTGCTATACTCCTGTTGCAACACAAGATGGAGTAGTGAGCAAACTGCAAGCGCTCATTGTAGAAGCGTGGCTGCAGATAGCAGGCTGTTTGAAGCATGAGTATCCATTCTCTATGGGTTTGACCTGTAACCACAAGTCAATTGGATAAGTGGTTTGCGGTTAGTTTTACGGATAGAATGTATCCGTTCCTCGGTTAACTTTCTAACTTGAAAGGTGGCCAGTCAATTGATGTGGGAACTGTGTCAATTGACCTGAGAATTCGGTGAACTTGGTTCCCTCAAGCCGGCATTTCAATTAGGAAAGCTAACTCGAGAACAGAAGAGCCCAGCACCCTGGTTTTTGGTGTGCACATGTAATAAAACACAACGTAACCTTACATGAAAGAATTACAGTAAAAATAAACCCAGAACATAATGTTTTATTAAAGTGTGTAAACTGTGTATTTAAACTTTATGGGCAGGAACTGTTTCTATAAGCCCGGGAAAAATCCTCTGGCATGTAAATGTGTCAGGGATGAATAAGCTGAGGGTATTCCCTCCCTGGCACTTCAAGGGAATACCGCTGAGCCGGCGACCCTCAGTCTATAGAAGTGTTAGGGATGAAAGACCCCAGCGCATTATAATGTATTCATGGCTGGACTCCTGAGAAGTGGCAGATCCCGAATCATTGACACCTTTGGGCCAAACCTCAGACTAAGAGGCGCCAGCAAGAGGGTGTATTCCAAAAAGCTATGTTGCCGAGGTGTCAAACCGACACATGCGCTTTGCAAACCGGAAAGCCTTTTTGCCCTGTTTTGCAAACTACGGGCAACGTGGCTATTGGTGGGTTAAAAGTTCTCACAATGGGGATTGGGTGCACATTTTAAAGGTACCCAGGAATTGCCTATAACTGTGCCTACCGATCTGTCCCTGGGGTGATTCCTATGATCCATGATGTGACTATGCTCTACGCAAGACTTTGTTCCAGCACAGCGGCAGCCGTTCCAGAAGAAAGGTGGTTAATAACAACGCAACTAAGGATTTACCCCAAACTTTGGAATTCGTTAGCCCTGGTGACTCCCGAACGAATCTCTAAGAAAATCTTTGAGGTGGCTGAGTTATTTGGTCTGCAAGTTATGATCTAGCCACAGGACCTTTAAACCAAGACTGCATTTCTTGCGCTTGCATGCAAAGGACAATCTATTTCGTTCCCTCATCCAAGTAAGTGTTGTTTTAAGTGTATTCTGCAGATGTCGTGTGTTTGTCAACCCAGGAAATAAATCACAATTAATTTTGCTCCTTGTTGTGTTCAATCGAGTACCCAGAAATATAAAATTGTTGATAAGTTTGTGTCCACCGTGACAGTGGGGGGGAAGGAGGTGAGTGGGCATGAGGGGGTAGGTAACATCAGGAACTGGAACGCCGCCCCGGATCGATGACTCCCTCCGTCTGGAAGTATTTTTCCTCTCCTCTGGAGAACAGGAGAGGGTAGATGACTCGTTCCTCCTCTCCTCCAATTGACGAGTGCTGCGGTAGTGTCTTCAGTCATATAGACCAGTCTTTCCCTGAGTGCGACTTTTATTCCACACCGATGGGGCATTCAGGTTTCCCACCTCTGACTCTAGGTAAATCACATCTAGCTAGACTGTTTGCAACCGGGGGATGGAACTTTAACTTGGAACCACGTTTACCCGAGCTCATCTATAGAAAGTTCAGGGTTAAGCAACTTTTAACTGGTAACTTTTTTTTTACACAAACTTCGCCAGCAGTGTTGTTCTTTCTCTTAATCTCCTTTCAGGGGGATTCTTCTTATTTTCAGTCGCCTGTTTTTGGGTTCTTCTGGCTTGCCAAGTGCTCCGATGCCCTTGGGGGGCATGAGGAGCCAAGTATCCTCTGCTCCTGGTTTGTTTCTTCTCCACCATCCGGGGCTGGCAAGCCTAGCAATTTATGGAATAAGGGGATTTCCTCTTTTCTTGAAATTGATTTGTATTTCCCGTTGATCTGGACCACGAGTTTGAAGGGGAACCCCCATCGATAGTGGATCTTGTGTTCAGTGACCAATTGGGTAAGGGGCCTAATTTCACGTCGCTTTGTGATGGTGACTCTGGACAAGTCATTAAAGATTTGTAAGACTTCATTTTGGAAATGAATACTTCCCTTTTCCCTGCTCGCGAACATGATTAGTTCCTTCGTGGTATATGAATGGAACCGTATGATCACGTCTCTGCGCGTCTTGGGGTCCTGGGACCTGGAGCCCAGTGCTCTATGGGCTCTATCTATTTCCATGTCCCAAGCTCGGAGCTCTGGGACCAGGAGAAGGAACAAGACACAGAGGTACGGGCGCAGAATTTCCGTGGAGACTGTTTCAATATATTACGAATCCGCAGATTCTGCCTGCGGTCTCGATTTTCATAATCCTCTTGGAGGTCTTTCAGGTCATTGACCTCATGGCCGAGCCTGTTAATCTCGTCCTCTGCTTAGGATTGGTCTAAGCAGATATCCTCCATTTTGTTTTCTATACCCTCTGTGCATTGTGTAAGGGAATTCATTTCAGCCTTAAGGCCGTTTATTGCTGAAATCAAGTCCTCTTGAAATCCCTGCCTCATTTTGGCAAACAGCTGCTCCAGGTATTCCTTGGTCCCTGTATTCATTTCTGGATTTCCCTGTAGTGTGGGGGATGGGACACGTGCTTGTTCTCCTGGCATGCATTCTGCGGCACCATCTTGGGAGTCAGTGTTGTGGGCCTTCGAGCGCTGGGTTGAGGTAAAGTACGTTGCGACGCTCTGATTTTGAGGCTTTCTCCCCTTTCCAGTCATATATTGACTGTGAGGTGGGTTGATTCCCCTATTTTGGTGTTAACATTTACCATTGTTGTGGCTCTATCTTTCTCCTTTCTTTCAGTTCGGAGGGTCTCGGTAGCTACATTCTCATACGGCCATGTCCGGCGACAACACCGGATGTCTCCTGTTGGAACTTTTTAATAGAATACTGTCTAGGTCATTGCTTCATTTTCCGCAGGTGGTGATTTGTCCAAGCGGGAAGCATCAACTAAGGGCTGAGGCAATCCCAACTGCGCAAGCAGCTCTTCAGCAGCGTGCCCTGGTAAAATCAGGCTAAACTTGTTGTGCTTCTTTTTTAATAATTGTAGAGTATTTTCTTTTAGACGTCAGTACTAATATTGCTGGTTTCTACTGAGTCCTTTCTCTGCCGGCCTCTAGAGCCTCTGCTGGTCCCCCTAGGTGCTCCACGCGGGACCCGGCAGCAATTTTAGATTTTGCCTACTGTTTTCTCCTTTTTAAAAAAAAATATATTATTTATTTATTTTTGTGGGGAAGGGATGGCATGTATCACTTTTATTGATTATTTATTTATTTTTTTCCTCTTTCTTTGACTCCCCCCCCCCCCACTGCTGTTTGCCTCGTTGTGCTGTGCCTTTAATTCTGTCTGGCGGCGGCCACTTGGATCAGGCTGGAATGCAGCTGATCTGAAGGCTGGAATGCATGGACCCGGACAGCATCTGAATCAGGTGGCCCCCTCGCTGCCCAACCCCTCGGGACTGCGGCGGCCCGCTCAAAATGTGGCTCTCGGCCCGACCGGCAGGGTGCTCGGTGGCTAAGGAGGGATGGGGGGAGTGGGTGCTCGGCGGCTCAGGTGGGGGGAGGAGCGGGTGCTTGGCGGCTCAGAAGGAGGGGGGCAGTTGCCCGGCAGCTCAGGAGGGGGGGAGCGGGTGTCCGGGAGCTAAGGGGAGGGGAGAATAGGTGCTCGGTGGCTCAGGAGGGGGGAGCGGGTGCTCGGTGGCTCAGGAGGAGGGGAGAGTGGGTGCCCAGTGGCTCAGGAGGGGGGGGAGCGGGTGCCCGGTGGCTCATGAGAGGGATGAGCAGGTGCTCGTCGGCTCAGGAAGAGGGGAGCGGGTGCTCGGCGGCTAAAGGGGGGAGTGGGAGTGGGTGCTCAGTAGCCCTGGTTGGGTGGGTGGGTGCGAGTGCTCGGCGGCTATGGTGGGGTGACGGTAGCGGTTTTTTATTTATGTATAAATGTTTATTTGTTTATTTATGGTGAACTCCCAGGCTCCCAGCGCCTCTTCCAAGGTCTCAATACTCCCCCGTTTGTGTATATATGCCCTATGCTCTGCCTGCTTCCACCGCTACTTCTATAAGTCCAAGGTTTTTGTTTTTTCCCCTAGATTTTATTTATTCTTATAGTCTTTAATTTCTTTTATGCATTTACTTGGGCCGACTGCGTGGGTTCCGCAAGCTCTGCCTCTCTGGGGCCCACCTGACAGCTAGGCCTCTGATATGGGTATATTTATCGTGTTGCCTAAATGCATCCACGTACCGCACATCGTAATCTTCTCATATGGTTTATTCTCCTGTTCCTCCCCCCTTGTGGCTGCTCTCAGATCGGATAGATTTGTTGTTTTTGTTGTATTGGGAAAAGAGGGGTAGAAAGGCTTCTGGAGGTGTTAACAAGGCCTCTGTGTCCCAGGTTCAACATACGGCCCCCTCAACTAGGCTTCAAAACATCTTTTTTTTGCTTTTTCGCCAAATCACATTAAATCTTGCACTTTTTTGGTTCTATGTGCTCTCCACTATAACGGGAATCGGAATCTGTGACTTTTATTCAATTTGGCTCAGACTTGCATCTGGATGGAAATAGATTGTCACACTTCGGCTGTTGAGCTTCAGCTTAACACAGCCACCTTGGTTTGCCTCCAGGCCATGCCCCCTTATTTTTTAACATACAGGATTCATATCCTAGACCTACGGTAGTCCCCGGTGGTCCCGACGGGTGTACGCAGGCCCAACAGTGCACTAGTACCCCAGGGTCTGGGGGTCTCCGGGTGGTTCCTGCCAGGCGCCATGGGCCTCCAGGTGGTCACTGCGGTTCACCTTGGGCCACAATGGGGTCCACGGGTGGGTCCACAAGTGTCTGGGGGTCCCCGGGTCAACCCCACAGGTGTCTGAGGCCCTCAGGTAGTTCCAACACGGGTTTGGGGGCCCTCGGATGGTCCCTGTGGTTCTGCGGGGCCCCCACAGCTGTGGGGCTGTAGCGATGGAAAGGGGGGCAGTAATAAAGGGGTTACACCCCACAGGGCCACCCCCACCATTGTATGGGATGCAAGGGATTAACTATTATAATGTTTAATAGTGTTTTTGTGCCCCTGCCTCATTGCAAACGGTCTCTCCCCTGGTTGTATGTATTTTTCCTCTTTACAGTGTGTGCACCCAACACATACACTGGGATCAGGTCAGGAGGGAAAGGGTGAATTGCATAAACATGTTTATTGCCCTTTGTTCCCTTTCCCGCCTTTTCTATCCCCGTTTGCAGCTCATCCCATAGGCCGCCATTGAAGCTCCATACAAGTCAATGGACATTTCAGTGGTTTTGGCCTAAATATCAGAGAAGACCTGCAGGTGGCGCCCGAGAGGAGGAGCAGAGTTTCCCCATTGAAAGTGAATGGAGTAATGTACTTCAATGGGGATTCCTCAAGTCCGACCTCCGGAAACGAGCTGGCAGCAAGCCAAACCGCAAACCTCGAAAGCGGATACATTTTCAATAAAAAGCTTTGATCACTCAATTGGCGTGGGTACTTGGTCATGGCCAGGTTCATTCATATTAAAAATTGAATCTCGGGTCCTAGGGCAGCTAGCGGGTTAATTCTTTTTGCCCCTAGCTCAAGGGGACCCCCTAACTCGACCCCAACAGGGTCCGAAGGTCAATGACGACGAGAAAGGGTCGCACAGGCCATGAGGGTCACCCCATTGCCCGCAATGGCGGAGAAAAGCCGCGTGGCGTTTTAACACAAAGTCCAAAAGTGTGAAAAGTGTAAACCCAGATCTCCGGTTTTGTAAGGACCAGAGGGCTGAGATTTGGCCAGCATGTAGTCACTGCTCCGGCATGATTGCATGGCAAATTCCAGCCCTCTCGGATCAACAGAACGGAGTATGGGACAATGTTTAAAATATGATTCTGCCATTGACTTCAATTTCTAATCCATGTCTGTTAAAGTGTATTTTTGTAACTCCGGTTCAGTGGGTCCCAGCGAGCTGAAAATTGGCCACCATGTAGAATCCCCTCCGGCATGAGGGTCTGGCAATTTGTAGCCCGCTTGGCCAAGCCGAACTGATTATTTTAATAGATATGTATTGGTAGAAATGTACTGTATTTTATGCCTAGCATAAAGCCTGCGAAACCTACTAGCCCCTGCAGTATGTTAATGGTCAGGGGACAATACTATGTCTACAACCAGACCCCTGATCAAAGGCTCCCCCACCCTAATTAAGTATTCTAGGGCGGAGGAGAGCAGGACATGAGTGTTTATGATAGGTGTTGTAAATTACACTTAAAGTCAAACTTTTCCTGTCCAGATCCCCTTCTGGCAGACTCAGCGGCGCCTATTCTTTAGTGTGGGGTGCTGAAAATGGGTCTCTGGCCAGAGGATTGTCCACATGTGCCAGTTACCTGGGGGCAGGTACCAAAGTGCTTCCCACGTTAACTGGCACAAGGCAATTGGATGCAGGTAATTGTTAACCAATACCTGACACCCAATGTTAGGGTTTAGGGCTTAAATCCCATATAAACGAGTGTAAGATCTATGCCCAATGTTGTTCATTATTACTTCTACTTGATACCTGTTGCCTGCATGAATTGCTAATCCACGATCTGATTGGCTGATATACCATGGAAAACCGGCCATCTTGGATTTAGTGATGTCATCTTAAAGGCAAATGAGGCACAGCAATTCTGATTGGCTGGCATCATTCCCTTTAAGTGACATCATTTAAAAAAAAATTAAAGTAGGCACATGGTTTTAATAGCCAATCAGGTGTCTGTTATACCAGTTTGAGGCAAAATGTGATGTCACAAGCCCTATTTAAGGCCGTGACGCATCATTTGAACCCAAGAAGACGAAGAGACAACATCGGTTGGGATCTATCATGGGGCTTTTTGGATTACAAAAAGAAGATAGAAGATTAAGAAGATCAAAAATGGTGTCAGATAAAGATAGAAGAAAGTGATTAAAGAAAGAAGAAAGAAGATTTGGGTACCTGATCCAAGCCTTCATGGCGGATGGCATCGGATGCTGTTTGAGGCCTTCAAGGTACGTGAGCTTCCTGTTTCCCCGGGAGTCGGAAGGCCAGCGCTTCTAATGGTAAGTAATATATTGCATGTTTGTAAATGTCTTTTTTTACAGGTTTTTACATTGGATGTGTTTTGAATTTTTTTTATTTTTGAACATTGACTGATAATATATTAATCTGTACTACTCTAGAGTACAGATCAATATATTATTAGAACAATATTTGGGGGCATTTCTGGATTTGTATTGCTGCTGTTTTTTGCAATGTTAGTTTATTATGTGGATGTAATTGTTTGTTTTTTTTACAGCTTGATTGAAATAAAATGTTGGCCATTGTTTTTCTTTTTTAATGAAGGATGTATTGTGTTGGCAAATGGTTTAATGTTTAATGGTTGTTTCTGATATGTTTTTATTTTATTTCTTTGTAATTTAATGTTTCAATTAATTAATGTTGTATTAATGAATTGTTTTGATTGGTTACTGTTATAATTATTTTTTGAGTTGGTTTAATTATTAATTGATTTGATTGGTAACTGTTTATCCTGAAGCCAGGGTCACGAATGGTGTATGAATGACTCCAGGTAGCTTAACTCGTGTCTCACCTCTTCCAAAGCACAAACAAGTCCTTTTCTCTTTCTTGGTTTTATTGAGGGAAAACACAGGGAGATAGGTGCTTGTAGATGGAGTGTGGGGAGAGAGGGCTTCTCTGTCTGCTGTGCAGTGTATCAATAATGAGACAGTGTAAAACAAAAAGGCCTTGCTGGGGTGATAGCAGGCAGTTACTCACTCAGAGTCCAGGGTCAAAAGGAAATGAGGAGTAAGGGTCACACTAGATAGGAAGTGGGACTATACTAACTGTCAGCAAGGACAGGGGGGTAGTAATAGCCCACTCTCATCTAGGAGAATATGAGCTGCAGGCAACCAACACAGGCTGTGTAAACGACATGTTGCAATAATGTTGCATTTTACATACAGCGTTGCTGCTGGGACAGGAGAAACTGACAGGCAACTAAAGAAGGGAGAAATGAATCCCATAACTAAAGGGGAAGACAGAGGAATATGGAATCTAGTTCCAGGACACTCCCCGTCTGGTATCTGTAGATACCACTATTTTAGGTATGTGTGGAACATATGTGCAATACAACATAACATGCAAAACTCATGTCCACGTAACGATGGGATACCGTCCGGTACCACCAGCTTAAGTCCTTGCCATCTCGGTAAGGTAGGTGAATGCACAGCTCTAGGTTAGCTTGATGCACCACAATGTCTCTCAGAGTCCATAGAACTGGTAGCCAGTTCTTCTTTGTGATAGTCCGATTTTGGCATTAGAAGGATAGTCTCTGTAATGGGTCTTAATGAGGCGGCCTCCTACTCTCATGAGGCCGTCGTTGTCGATGAAGGGATTCAACTTCCAAAGTGGACTGTTTTTGTTAACACTCTTCTTTCCGCGAATGCAATTGATCTCTTCCGCATATGTTTCCCTTTGAACATGACTCAGAACAGTTTCCTTAGCCTTTGTAATTTCCACTACGGTGCGCAGCTCTTTGCAGATGTGCCAGCCGTGGCAACCGGTAGTTTTACCGTCTGGTGTCTGGCGGAAGGAGGAGGCTATATGCCCGAGATGGGCTACTGTTCGCAGAAGGGCCGTCCACTTTGAGAAGCGTTGGAATCGATGTGATCCGAATGCGTTTTTGTGCGATACATTGGTGAGTACCACGGATACTTGTGGGGGCCTTATCTCCGTATCCTTTTCGTCAACTGGGGTTGGTAGCGTTTCCGCAGGCTGCGCAAGAAACATTGGTCCTGTGAGCCACGACGTATTCTGCAGTTGAGATGCGGGTACTGATCTGGTGGCGTGATCTGCGGGATTTTGCTCTGTGGGCACGTGGTGCCATTGTTCTGGTTGGGTTGACTTCCTGATTCTTTCTACGCGGTTAGCTACGTATACGTAGAATCTCCTTTTCTTATTGTAGATGTATCCCAGTACCACCTTGCTATCTTTGTAGAGTTTGACGGCATCTGGTTTGCTGTCCATCTCATTCTCGATAAGCTCCGCCAGTTCTACTGCTAGCACTGCACCACACAGCTCGAGTCTGGGTATAGTATGGTCAGGTTGTGGCGCCAGCTTAGCTTTGCCAAGGATGAACCTGATGTGGCAACTTCCATCCACGTCCGTGGTTTTTAGGTAGGCCACCGCTGCTATAGCTTTGGTGGAGGCATCTGAGAACACGCAAAGCTCTTTGCTGTGTGCGGTGGTGAGAGATATAGGTGAATAGGGGCGTGGGATTTGAAGTTGCTCGAGGGCCTTCAGGGAGTGTTTCCACGTTTCCCACTCTTTCCGTTTTTCTGGAGGTAGTGGGGTGTCCCATTCCTGTTTTTCGAAGGACATTTCTCTGAGGAGGGACTTCCCTTGTATAGTGACAGGAGCCACGAATCCTAGCGGGTCGTAGAGACTGTTAACGGTGGACAGGACTCCGCGACGTGTGAAGGGTTTTTCTTCGATGGCTACCTGGAACGTAAAGGTGTCTGTTTTAAGATTCCAGCTTATCCCCAGGCTCCGCTGTATGGGAGGCGTGTCGGTCCCCAGATCCAAATTCTTGAGATCTGGTGCTTGATCATCTGCGTGAAACGCCTTCATCACTGTGGCACTGTTGGAAGCTATTTTGTGCAACCTTAGGTTGGCCTTCGCTAACATCTTTTGTGTCCTCTTGAGTAGATCTACGGCTTCTTCTTCGGTGGGAACTGATTTTAATCCGTCGTCCACATAGAAGTCTCTTTCGACGAAGCTCCTGGCGTCTTTCCCGAACTCTGCTTCTCCGTCTTGGGCCGTTCTTCTGAGGCCGTAGGCTGCCACTGCCGGTGATGGGCTGTTCCCGAAGACATGTACTTTCATGCGGTACTCCGTGATTTCTTTTTCTACGTCGTCATCTTGGTACCACAGGAATCTTAGGTAGTTACGGTTGTCTTCTCGCACAAGGAAGCAGTGGAACATCTGTTGAATGTCTGCGGTTACGGCGATAGGTTCCTTGCGGAAGCGGATCAGCACTCCCAGAAGACTGTTCGTCAGATCCGGCCCGGTGAGGAGAACATCGTTTAGGGAGTCTCCCTGATGCTGAGCGCTGGAGTCGAATACCACTCGGATTTGGGCAGGTTTCTGGGGGTGGTAGATGCCAAACGACGGGAGGTACCAGCATTCTTCGCCTTCTTTCAGTGGGGGCGCCGACTCTGCATGGCCACTGTGGAAGATTTTTTGCATGAAGGCCACAAAGTGTTCCTTGGTCTCCGGTTTCCTTTGTAGGTTGCGGCGGAGCGAAGCGAGCCTAGACATAGCATGGTCTCTGTTGTTTGGGAGGCGTCTTCTTGGCGAACGGAAAGGTAGTGGGGCCACCCAACTGCCCAATTCGTCCTTGAAGAGCTCCTTATCCATTAACCTCAAGGATTCTTTGTCTTCCATTGATGGCGCCTGTTTGTCGTCGTCCTTTGTTGTCTGGAACACTGTACTCCCTAGGTCATTGGGGTATTTTCTTGCCACAGGCGCGTCTCCGTAGTTCCTTTTGGTCTCGAGCTTCTCGTGGACCTGAAAGTGGTTCGGACAAGGTTTGAAGTGGGATATACGACCGTTCTCCAACAAGTTCGTCTGTAGGGCGCCTACGTTGTCGGGTCCTCGTATCCTGTCTATGCATACTTCTCCAACTACCACCCATCCTAGATCGAGCCTTTGGGCGCTTGGGCCATTGTGGTCCCCATTTCGCTGTTCGCGGATCTTGTGTGCTCTCATGATGTCTCTGCCAAGTAGCAGCAGGATCTGGGCATCTTCGTCTAGTGGTGGGATATGATCGGCAATGGTTTTTAGATGGGGATGGTGTCGCGCCACGTCTGGCGTGGGGATCTCAGTCCTATCTTCCGTCATGTGATTGCACTCGATGAGTGTGGGAAGGGGCATGCTCACTTTGCCGTCTATTGAGCATATGGTGTAGCCATTCACTCTTCTCCCTGTAGTCTCCATTCGCCCTGCGCACGTTCTGAGAGTGTAAGGAGAAGTACTGTCTTGTATGCCGAACATATCGAAGAATTCTGACCTGACCAGCGATCGGTTGCTCTGGTCGTCGATGATTGCATACATCCGTTTGGCTCTTTGGGGTTGTCCCTCTGGGTGCACTGCTACCAGACATATTTTAGAGCAAGATCTACCGTCGTCTCCTTCTCCGCATACTTCTGTGCATTTGGATGCTACTGACGTCGGGGGGGGGGGGTGTCTCCCACTTCTTCCTCCCCGCCCTGCTTTGTCGGAGGGTTAGGGGCTTTGCTTGCTTTGGGTTTCATAGCTTCCGGGTGTAGAGCGGCTATGTGCCTGTCGCTATCGCACTCTGTGCATTTCATAGCTTCTTTGCAGTCCTTGAATAAATGAGTTGTGGAAGCACAACATTTGAAACAGGCTCCCCATTCCCTGAGTAGGTTCTTTCGCTCCTCTATGGGTTTCATCCTGAATCCGAAGCACTTGTTAAGTGGATGCGGCTTTTTGTGGATAGGGCATTCTTTGTTAAGGTCCCTTGGTTTTTTGTCCCTGTCGGCCGTCTGGCTGGGACTCGCGTGGGTCGTAGGGGGCACGTCCGTCCTGTGGACCGAGATGGGTGTTCTGGAGTCCTTGCACCTTGCTGTTGACCTTTCGTTCCTCGGGTGGCTAACGCTGGATGTGGTTTGCGCCCCTAAGACGAAGCTGGGGTCGTTTCTTGTCTTTGCCGCTTCGCAGATGAAGCTCACGAAGAATGAGAATGGGGGGAAGACAACCTGCTTCTCCCTTTTGTATTTGGAACCTTGTGAAAGCCACCTTTCTTGGAGGTTGAAGGGTAGCTTCTCCAGGATGGGTCTCACTCCACGAGCTGAATCTAGGGCGTTGAGACCTATTAAGGAATGGTCTTTCCTTGCGAACTCCAGTTCTTGCAGCAGGTCTCCAAGATCTCGTAACTTCGAGTAGTCTTTACTCGTGATCTTGGGGAAGCTCTCGATTCTTTTGAAGAGTGAATCCTCGACTGCTTCAGGGCTGCCATAGGTCTCTTCTAGCCTTTCCCACACTAGGTCCAGACCTACTTGGGGTTGATGTGCGTTTGCCGTCCGAAGTCTCTGCGCTTGCTCCCTGGATACGTTCCCCAAGAACTTAACTAACAGGTTGAGCTCTTCCCTTGCTGAGAAGTCCAAGCTGTCGATTGCGTCTTTGAACGTGAACTTCCACGTCCGGTAGTTCTCAGGGCGGTCGTCGAAGCTGATGAGTCCTGCGTGCACCAAGTCGCGCCGGATCATGTACTTGGCTATGTCTGTCAGACCTGAGACGTCGGCGCGTTTGCCCCTTTCTGAGGTAGTTGCTGGGACGGTCTGTGCGGTCGCCTCTTCCTTGGCGTGGATGCGTGGTGGCTGCTGGCCAGTGTGAGGGGCTGTTTTCTCCCGCGTGGGTGTACCTGGATTGCGAGCCTGTTGTGGTGCATCCGTGTGCACGCTGGCGCGTGGATCACTCTTGTGGCTGTGGCTATCCCAGGCAGCATGTACCATTGACGGAGCAGCGTCTTCTCCTCGTGGGCCTAGCAGGTCTTCGGTATCTGTGGAGTCGCTCCATCCGTGTTGAGATGGTGCGCTGGTGTTTACACTGAAGAGGCTCCTTACGTAGTCTTCAGTGCGTCGGGCCGGATCCTCTGAGGCAATCCGTCTGTACGGTAGCTCCCCGCCGTCCTGTCTCGCAGCTGCTTCTAGGACTTCGGCTTGGGCTATGGCGGCAGCGGCTTCCTTCTCTTGATTAAGTGCCTCTAGATCCGCGTCCAATTCGGCCTTTTTACGCGCCGCGGCAGCGGCGGCATTGGCAGCGGCATTCTGCTCCTCCTCTTCTATGCGCGCTCTTTCTGTCCTTACGGCTGCCTCTCTGCGACTATATTCAGCCCTGGCACGTGCGGCCTCTGCGGCGGCTCGTGCCTTGGTAGCGTTTGTGCTTGCACTGGACGCGTTAGACTGCGCTGATCTTGCTGATCTAGATGAGTGCCTGGATATGCTTGAGCGCTGCGATGCAGTCTCCAGGAGGAGCTCTTTTCTCACGCTTTGAGCGTCTGTGATGGCGGCCCGCACGCGGCTGTCACGTGCAAGATCAATGTTATTTTGTAAGTCTCTTTCTTGCAGGCTTTCGCCGGTGTTGGTTCTGGTCAAGTAGGTGATGTATGTTTCTGACAGCCCTTGGTAGCACGAGTGATCAGACTTTATTTGAATAATTGCCTGCGCGAGCTGTTGTGCATTATCGCCAATACTAACGACATTGCGTAACTCCAATGCGGTTGTTTCCCAGGCCAACTCTAATTTAGCGCGGTGCGCTTCAATGTCGCTCTCATATTTCTCGCGGGCCTTTTGTGTAAGTGTGACTGCCCGTTTGGGCCTTGCGCCTGCCTGCGCCTGTTGCAGATGCGCAGCGGTCTCTGTATCTGAGAGATCGCTTTCCTGCGTGATGTCTGGTGAGGCTCCGAGTTCTGCCATGCTGTAGGTGTGTGTAGGCCTTTGCCAGTGCGTGTGGCGTGCGGTCTTTTACCTTGTCAGCGTAGGGCGTCTGTCTCAGATGGTGCCGAGCGGTGTCCTGCAGCGTGCAGCGTTGGGGCAGCTGTGCTTACAGGTGTCCGTAGGCTCCTCACTGTGGGGCTGAGCAGCGGGTGGACTCAGACAGAGAAAAAGGCAGTTAGGTTTGTGTGTACAGTCTGTTTGCAAAGCTGCTGCCTTGTGTGCAGGGACTATTCTGTTTAGCATAAAGTCTTTGAGTAGTAGCTGCTGTGTGATTCCCCAACACAGGTCTTTGTTTTACTATCCTGAAGCCAGGGTCACGAATGGTGTATGAATGACTCCAGGTAGCTTAACTCGTGTCTCACCTCTTCCAAAGCACAAACAAGTCCTTTTCTCTTTCTTGGTTTTATTGAGGGAAAACACAGGGAGATAGGTGCTTGTAGATGGAGTGTGGGGAGAGAGGGCTTCTCTGTCTGCTGTGCAGTGTATCAATAATGAGACAGTGTAAAACAAAAAGGCCTTGCTGGGGTGATAGCAGGCAGTTACTCACTAAGAGTCCAGGGTCAAAAGGAAATGAGGAGTAAGGGTCACACTAGATAGGAAGTGGGACTATACTAACTGTCAGCAAGGACAGGGGGGTAGTAATAGCCCACTCTCATCTAGGAGAATATGAGCTGCAGGCAACCAACACAGGCTGTGTAAACGACATGTTGCAATAATGTTGCATTTTACATACAGCGTTGCTGCTGGGACAGGAGAAACTGACAGGCAACTAAAGAAGGGAGAAATGAATCCCATAACTAAAGGGGAAGACAGAGGAATATGGAATCTAGTTCCAGGACACTGTTTGAAAGAATTCTGAGTTTGATTCATTAATTGATTTGATTGGTTAATGGTTAATTAATTAATTGTTGATATTGTTATTGCTTGTATTAATTTGATTAGCTGGCTACCGTTTTTATTTAGTAAAGTGAAGTTTATTGGAGTTTTTTTAATGTTTTATTATTGTGTGTTTTGTGCATTAATGTATTGTGATTAGGGTGCCCATTGAGTGCTATAGAGGCGTATGATGCCCATATTATTATATGGGTATGATGTACCACTATACTACCCAATGGGTACAGGGTGGGTATAGTCAGTCCGGGGTGGGTGGTTAGGCCTCCCAGGTGGGTAGCGAGGCAGGGTGGATTAATCCCTTAATTACTATAGCAGATTAATCACTAAGATGGTTAAGGGGTTAGGGGCCATTAGAATGTCTTTATTATGTATGTATGCTTTCTGGCAACGTAGGACAGAGGGACCTGCTGTATCGTAAGGAGGACGGCCAGCATATTGCTGTGGTAAGCAGAACTGTATTTATTGACTTTATTTATGCTGGCTAACGTTGTGATTAATAATGGGCAAATAATCTGTTATCCATATTTGGATAATAGTTATGTTGCCATTACTGTACTGTATGGGTTTGGATGGAGGGGGGGGGGCGAATTATTGAAATTTAGGCCATGTTTATTTGTTGAACCTAACTTACCAGAGTTACGTTACTAATGACAGTCACGTACTGTTTGACATATATCCTATTTTAAACCCCATTTTTTTATTTATTGGTACAAATAAAGTATTTTAAAACATTCACTATACATTTAGATGTGAAATAGAGTGCTTATATACTAGGTTTCTTTTCTCTCTCTATCCATCAAGGATTCCCCCACTGTATCCCTATTTCATTTGTAATTCGCCTGTTTATTCTTGCATCCCAAATGCATAACCTTACATTTATCTGTGTTAAACCTCATCTGCCATTTACCTGCCCACGTTTCCAGTCTCTCCAAGTCCTTCTGAAGAGAAATTACATCCTGCTCTGATTCTATTACCTTACACAATTTAGTATCATCAGCAAAGATGGAGACTTTACTCTCAATCCCAACCTCAAGGTCATTAATAAACAAGATAAAAAGTAGGGGTCCCAGTACCGATCCCTGAGGTACTTCACTCACGACTTTAGCCCAACTAGAAAAAGTTCCATTTATGATAACCCTCTGTTGTCTATCCTTCAACCCGTTTTCAATCCAGGTGCATATATTATTACTGAATCCAATATTCTTTATTTTGTACACCAACCTCTTGTGTGAAACAGTATCAAAAGCCTTTGCAAAATCTAAGTAGACCACATCAACTGCATTACCCTGGTCTAAATTCCTACTTACCTCCTCAAAGAAACAAATACGGTTAGTTTGGCATGATCTATCAATCATAAATCCATGCTGACTATTACTAATAATTTTGTTTTCCATTAGGTATTCCTGAATAGTATTCTGTATTAAACCTTCAAGTACTTTCCCCACTATTGAAGTCAGGCATACAGGTCTGTAATTCCCCGGTTGTGATCTAGCTTCATTTTTAAATATAGGCACCTTATCTGCTTTACGCCAATCTTGTACTGGTACTGAGCCTGTGGAAATGGAGTCCTTGAATATTAAATATAATGGTTTGGCTATTACTGAGCTTAACTCCTTGAGAACTCTTGGATGTATGCCATCGGGGCCAGGTGCCTTATTTACTTTAATTTTTTCAAGTCGCTTATGAACTTCTTCCTCAGTTAACCAATTGTTCATTAATATGGAGGTTGTGGCTTCCTCCTGCGGCACTACTATTGAACTTGATTGTCCCCTGGTAAACAGAGGAAAAGAATTTGGTTAATACCTCTGCTTTTTTTCTTATCTCCAATAATCTGCCTTCCCATCTCACACTGAAAGGGTCCTATATTTTCTTTTCTCATTTTTTTGTTATTAAGGTACTTAAAGAACTTTTTAGGGTTGACCTTACTTTCTATTGCAATCCTTTTTTCATTATCCATTTTTGCTAATTTGATTGCCCTTTTGCAATTTTTGTTACATTCCTTATAATTCTGATACGATGTCTCTCTCCCTTCTGACTTAAAGTATCGAAATGCCTTCCTCTTCTTTTCCATTTCCTCCCCTACCTGTTTATTTAGCCACATTGGTTTTGACTTATTGCTTTTATAATTATTACCCAAGGGTATACACTGATAAGTGCTTTTCTAACAATGTTTTAAAGACTGACCATTTACAGCTGCGGCCGCCTTTATCCTCATGGGGCCGTATCGGCGCAACTCTGATAACCGCGGGCAGATGCAGTATTTTTTTTTTTCCGGAATATGTTTATTATTTTAGCGCTCGTAATATTAGCATTTTATTAGCGCTGTCTGCAATACTTCAATACCGTCTAAAAACTCAGGGCGGCGTTCGCGAGCTATTGTCTTCAAAGTCTAATACTTTAGCAGTTCAACCTACGTCAGTACACAGTCTGCGTGTGCGCGCGAATTAATTGTAAATTTGCATATTTATACATGCATGTGCAGTGAGTTCTGAATTCTCATTTGAACATTGTTGAAACGCATAGGGGTGTACTGTAACAGTATCAAATTTCGGCATATACAGCACTCTCCCCTCGCTCGCCCCCGCACACACACAGGCTAATTTACTGCACTGCAGAATTTCAACTTCTTATCTTATCTACAGTACAGTACACCTCTCCCACACCATTCCTTTGAATGTGTGTCTTTCTGGTTTCAATCACATTCCTGCTTGCTAGCTGATGATTACTGCGCATGCGTTAATAACTTCACCACTGCTTGCTTGCGAAGTTCAAGGGTGAGTGACCAAAAAAAAAATTTGTGCTGTAGCTTTGGACTGCGACACTTTGCGTTTGACTGCACATGGTTTTTATGTATTTGGGGGTGTGGGGATCAAATTATTATGATGATCTGTCTGTTGAAAATATGTCATGTCTTTGAACTACAGTACAGTACAGATAATACTTCATGCAGCTGTACCCTGTAACCCCCTCCCACACGCATACACACACAAGGCTCGCTCAAGGATTTGAACCTCTTATCGACACCTCTCCCGAACCATTCCATTTCTAAAGCTTGTCATTGGGCTTTTAATCGTCCGTCCCTAGCCGAGCATCACCTCTCTGCGCCTGCGTGTAATCATCTTTGGGAAGGGAGCTACATAGCTGATGATTATTACAGCTAATCCTTCATGCAGATGTACCCTGTAACCCCCTCCCCCTCTTATCGACACCTCTACAAAACCATTCATTAATTTTTCTATTGTTGGCTTTGAGTCACCTCTCTGTAATCCTCTTTGGGAAGGGAGCTAGCTGATTATTACTGTGCATGACTCACCCATCCACCCCCCCCAACCCTTTGAGGCTTTGTTTACGGTAACGCTTGTGATAATCCCTTCTCGAATTTGATATGTAAATCTGATTTGCACAGCACTGTGAAATTGAGAGTTAAAAAAAACATAATCTTATTCATGTTTTTGATGCAGTAAGTTACCACTTTTTGTCATTCTTTCTTTTTCTTTGGTGTAGGGGGGGGTGTCAATGATTATGATTATCATGAATGTAAAGAAATATTTATTTTATTTTATCAGGAACAAAAAATACAAATATACAAATAATCATGAATAATACAAAATGCAGTCTTTATTCAGTTCTTCTGTCAGTTGAAAATTGAGGGCCGGTGGATAATCATGAATAATGCATATTGATAATAATATTAATTAATAATATATAATATATAATAATATATACAGTATAATAATATAAAATTTTCCATCTTTATCTTCTTCCTCATTCGGTGTAGTTCATTGAGAGAGGGGAGGTTTTGTGTAAATCATGACTACACTTTACTGTACACACAGTTCACACAATGTACACATGATACCCCCCTCCCCCTTTCCATCCTTTTTTTCTCTGAAAAGACAAGAAAAGAAAGAAATAGTGCAGTATGGTGCATATTATGGCATTGTGTACTGTATAGCTACTCCATATTGGACTACAGTATGCAGTTAGTTCTGTCAAACTGGTCTATACTGGAACTACTGTATACTGTGACTACAGTTAAATACTTTGTAACTAGATGGCTAGTGCTGCTCTCTCAGGAAAGAAAAAATCTGTGCCATACTTACCTGTATCATACAGTACTGTACTTGGTGTGCCTGTACTTACCATATTACAGTACAGTACCATACCATACTACCTTCCTGATGCTTGCCAACTACGCGCAATCACAATGGGCAACACAGTCTCAATATGGTCAAAATATTTATTGCATCGTTTCACGGTGAGTACATCGTTCCAAAAACTCATTATGCTTTGCGCCAACTCATCCTTTTCGGAGAGCTTCACAACTTTTCAGATATGGTCCTTCAGCTGATGCCAGACAATTTCGATAGGATTGAAGTCTGGCGATCTGTCATTGGAAGGGAGGAAAAAGGACAATTAGTTAAAGAGATACAGTACACTGTAAAAACTGTGGGAAAAAATGAGACACGGTTACCGCACTTACTCCGCTGGCATCTTCACCCAGTTGATACTGTGCTCAAGAATATGCGCTGGTGACGCGGTGTGCTTTGGATCGTTGTCCTGGTAGAAACGGTGACCATCTGGGAACTTACGTGTGATGTATTCCACAATCTCAGGCACAATTTGCTCTTGGAAAAAAGCTTTATTCATGATTCCTATAACAAGAAAAGAAATGTGCTCAAAAAACTGCACACTACTAGTACAGTACAATGCCTAAATCAAAAGCGTGTGACTTATTTTACCTTCAAAGATGACAATGCATCCTGGTCCACCCCTAGAGATGGCACCCCACACATGCATCTTCACTGGGTGTTTTGGACGCGGCTTCATAGATATGCAACCTTTTTTGTGTAATGCAAAGGTGGCAAATCTCTCCAGCGATACAGTAGACTCGTCAGTGAAGATGCAATCCTGGAAAGTTTCTCCACTGTCAATCCATGCCTGGGCCTGGACCACTCTCTTGATCTTGTTAACGTCCCTTATCATAGGGTACGCTCTGTAATGACAAGGAATAATTGTATAGGTACAGTACAGTACAGTTTCTTAAACAACACGTTAACATCCTGTACTGTCCAGTATTACCCTCACACATCCATATTTGCATCCAATTCTGCATCTCATCTTCTTTATGCTGGTCTCGGATACAGTGAGATTGTAATTTTGCAGCAGAGTGTATTTGACCCTTAAGGCACTCTTCTCATCATTCTCTTCACTTATTTTGTCGACCAGAAGAGTTGTCTCCCTACAGTGTACATAAAAACAACAATCCGGTAAGTTACAGTGCAGTAGGTAACAAGTAGAGCACATCATTTACAGTAAACAATTATAGATGCAGCAATATAAACAATAATAGATATACTGTATTATATACTGTTGTTACATATAAATAGCTATATATAACTATAAAATTAGATAGATCTATACTATATAGTTATATTAATATGCAGCAATAATAACAATAATAGATATACTGTATTATATACTGTAGTTATATAAATATACCGAAATAACTATAAAATTAGATAGATCTATACTATATAGTTATATTATTATTATGCAGCAATATAAACAATAATAGATATACTGTATTATATACTGTTGTTATATAAATATACCGTAATAACTATAAAATTAGATAGATCTATACTATATATATATATTTATATGTAGCAATATAAACAATAATAGATATACTGTTTTATATACTGTTGTTATATAAATATTCCGAAATAACTATAAAATTAGATAGATCTATATTATATAGTTATATTATTATTATGCAGCAATATAAACAATAATAGATATACTGTATTATATACAGTAGTTATATAAATATACCTACGCGTTAGTTACCGTTGGTGTCCTCTTGCGTTGTTTGGTTTTTCCGTGTGCATGATAGCACACGGTGGTTGATGGCACAACGAGGCCAGAAGCAGCTAACCAGCGTTGGATATCTGCAATTCGGTGTCCGCTCGTGTACATCTCCTTAATTCTCATGCTGAGATCCTTTGAAATCTTTTTAACAGGCATTGCTGCGAGTAGAAAGAAATACAAGCACAAGAATGTATATTCGATGTTTAGTCATGTGTATTCAATGTGCAGTGAATCCACAAAATGAATGGTGTATTTATACAGTACTGTATGTTAATGACTCACATTAGAGTACGCATACTTTTAACACCTGTACCTCGTCGACATGCATAAAAGGTGACACACTTTGCATAGCCCACCACTCGATGATCTGTATCTGAACTTGCCTTTGTCCAGATACTGCATTGTGCCATCTGCTTCCATGGATCAACCTCAATACTACGGACGCAGGAAGCCACTCGCCTCTGCCGTGCCTATCAAACAGAAAAAGCAAAAGGCGGCAGCCGTTTCAAGCCAAGGCCAAAGCGACAGGCTAAGGCTAATAAAGAAAACCTTCTGCTGACCCCAAAGGCAAAGGGTTTTAATACACGTAAGCCTTATTACGTCATGAAGAAATTCGGTGATGTACACTCAAGACAAAACAAATGGCAGCCAACCCATCGAACCCGCAGCCACTTCCTCGATTACGCTTCGACGTCTCTGCCGCCACTCTCCCGTAAACCCACAGCCCATCTTCTCCACTACTCTTATACGACGCTGCCGCTGGTCTCCCGGAAATCCACGGATCACTTTCTCCATTACGCGTAGACGACTCTGCCGCTTCACGCCTGGAAATCCACAAGTCACTTTCTCCATCCCTCTTCGACGACGCTCCCACTTCTCTCTCGGAAATCCACAGGTCACCTCCTCTATCCTTCTTCGACGACGCTGCCACTTCTTTCCAGGGAACCCCCATCTCATCCTCCATAGCACCCATCCACCCAGATCTCCACAGCACCCCATGCACAAGAACCAGCTCGTTAGACCATATACTTAATGGTTTAAGTGTAGATATGCAGGTAAAGATAGATCTTCTTTTAGAGACCATGCTAAATATGGATCAACGGATGGAGAAGATGGATCAACGGATGGAGAAGATGGATCAATGGATAGAGAAGATGGATCAACGGATAGAGAAGATGAATCAATGGATGGAAAAGATAGAGACTGACATAGCGGGGATACATAATTTGCTCGGTGTTCATGCCCCTGTAGCCCCGACGCCAGAGCAGGAGGGTGGCATGGATGTGATGAATGGGACCTTCGACCGCCTTCCAACACCAAGCACACCCCCTCCACCAGAAGATTTTGTGTACATGTATGCCGTTGAGGAGGAGAATAACATGACAACCCCGTCAAGACCACGCCAGGAGACAACATGGCGACCAAGACAGGAGAAAAGCTTCCTCCCAGACAACCTACCCTCGCGCGCCATCACAAGTACACCCGCTCACAGAAGAACACCCGCTCCCAGAACCCAACCTACATACGTTTGCATCGATACGGTGCCCGACATCATCCTGCGTGAGCTGACACCGGCACTCAGGGAGAAGTATAGGGTGATGAGTGCTAGTTTACCCCAGAAGATGCCATGTTAATTTTTAAGCACCACGTGTCCTACTTGGTGTACTGCGGGTGGGCCAAAAATGTAAACAACGAAGGAAATCGCGAAAAAAGGGCGTTTCCTGAAAATTTCGTGGAGGAATTGCGGCGCTATTTTTCAATTTCAGATACTTTAATGAAAATCGTTCAAGACTCCCTTAATGGCATTTTGTGTCATACAAGGCATTGGCCCTGGAAGGACAATCTGGTGGGAATCGAATTTGCGTGACTGTTCAACTGTTGTTTATTTTTTGACTTGTTGCGTATTTTAACTTGTATTAATAAAGAAATGTTTTTACTTACACAAGACCTGCACAATTCCAGTCCTCGAGGGCCACAAACAGGCCCAGTTTTCAGGATAAAACAGGGTCTGTTTGCGGCCCTCGAGGACTGGAGTTGTGCAGGCCTAACTTTCTGTACTGTACACCATCCTACTGTAAATTTTTTGACTTTCAGTCCTTTAATAAAGGAGATGTTGCGTGTTTTAAATTTTATTAATAAATAATTATTTTTACTAACACCATAATGTTGTGCTGTACATGTTTTGACTTTCTGTACTTTAATAAAGCAGGTGTTGCGTGTTTTAACTTGTATTAATAAAGAAATGTTTTTACTTACACAAGACCTGCACAATTCCAGTCCTCGAGGGCCGCAAACAGTCCCGGTTTTCAGGATAAAACCGGGCCTGTTTGCGGCACTTGAGGACTGGAGTTGTGCAGGCCTGACTGTTCTGTACACCATCTTACTGTAAATGTTTTGACTTTCTGTACATAAATGTTTTCACTAGCAGTAAACCATACCCCGGTTAATGTTTTGAACTGCTGAACACTTTAAATGTTTTTAAATTGTTTTTGTAAATAAATGTTTTTGTACTTACTCCACCAATAAAAGAAAATGTTGATTTGTTTTAAATTGTTCCATTGTCTCCTTTTATACTGTAACAAAATACAGTGTTTCTAGAACATACAGTACTGTCCAAGCATATTGTACAGTACTGTACTGTATACTGTAGGCATGCTTAGTACTGTGCATAACAAGAGTATTAAAACAATATATGCTGTTTGGGTATAGAATACACATATGTACTGGAATACATGTAGAATAAATGCATACTTTTTATTTTTTGGGTTTATTATACCTGTATATATAAAAAAAAAGTATTGTATATGGTCTGAAAACAACAGCATACTGTTTCAGGTTTTCTATGAAGCTCTCAGTTAAAGTATTCTATCCTAATCAATAACAAAGGCCACTAAACTGTAGACTCTGGTACATGTTTTTTTAAATCCGATTTAGCAATGTGCAGGCATTGTTACACAAAGCGATATTATCCATCGAAATCCCTCCATTTGACGTTTTCCGCATGAGATGACAAAGTTTTCTTTTCTGAGGAAAAACAAAAGTATAAGTTTTACTGTAATGGTCAGTCAGTCCCCTAAAGAAGTTCCCACAGTCAGTCCCACCAATAATTTTCTCGGGGGGCGTCTCCTGTTCACATGCGCATGCACCTACTGTCGATGTGATGACACGAAGAAGAAGGTTCCAATGCGCATGCGCCTAGCTTTCCACCAATTGTTCAGTATCTACTGTAGAAGCTGCTCTGCCAATGATATTGCTTACAGGAGATATTGCTTACAGGAGAATCGCTTGACTGTGCATTGAATTGATATTTCAAAAATAAAATAAAATACGGCAACATTACTCACCATAGACTTTGCCAATCAGCTGGCGCCGAGCCACTGCCAAACCCGTATTATTGATTATACACGTAGTTGACAGGTGACAGCGGGACTACTACACCTGTAGTCAGCTGATGAGGCTGGAAATCGCTTAGGTACATGCAAGCTTGCTGGAATCTGTACGGGAAATCCGGCTCAGGCTGCAGGTATCCAGGCGGGGACAGACAGCAAGGGTTCCCGGTAACCAGGTTTTCACTGACGGTCAGACCGTTATTGGAAGCCGGTGCTGGCGCTGGCGCATTGCTTGCCTGCGACTGACGTTTCTTAGTTGGTTTTAAGATGACCTTTCGCCTTTTGAAGTCTCCATGATCATAGATACGGGAAAAATCCAGTGATACACACCAATACCCTCCACTAACACCGGGATCAATACAAAAAAAACATGGATCGATACATAACTTTTTCCTTATTGCATGCTTCCACACATGAGCATCTGGTGAAAATTTGTAAAAGTCATAGTTTTCGATAAAATACTGATAAATTTGACCAACTGTTGTCATCTTATCATCTGTTGCATTAATTGCGGCCCATATTAAATAAGCTTACATTCTGTCGGTTTTTGGAACACGGATTGCGGTGGTGCCCTCATGTCGGGACTCTCAGGACAATAAAACACCAGACACTGTGCATGTATTTTTTAATATGAAAAGCCTAAATTGATACATTATTGTAATTTCTTCAGTACCAAGGCCAATTTACAATGGACCACTGTGGTATTCTTTTAAACACCTGCAAGTCGACACATTACTGAAGCACATGCGCATTACAATTCATGAATATCTGTCACCTGGCGGATACGCGAAGAATTGCAACCAATTAAATCCGAACCATTATCAATAAACACATCAACTGCGGGTGACGCCGGCATGAATGCAACATGAATGCGGTATGAATGCGGCATGAAGTTGGTGAAGTACGGTGAAGTGCGTGGCATTCGGAAAAAATCCCCGAAAAAAATCGGAGATGTTGGAGAATAAACGGGACCGCGGCTGTATCTTCTACATTTTTCCCTGCAAAAACATCATCCCAATGTATTACTTGTAGATTAGACCTCAGTTTATTAAAATCTGCGTTTCTAAAGTTTAAGGTCTTTGTTGAACCCAGGTAATCTGTTTTTTGATACTTTTTTTCAAAAGAGACTGAGCACTGAGCAAAGCGATTGATTAATGGAGCTAATCACTTGTCTTTGTGCATATTGTATTGATACTGTACATACTGTAATTTTTTTTTTTTTTAAAGAATTTTTTATAAACAGCAGCTTGAACTGAAGCTTTAAACTTAATACTGTACTGTACAATTTATTAACCTTCATTTTAAACTTTGCCAAATGGGTGGAGATGAGCCACTGTCACTCCTCTAGTCTGCATTATAGATGACAGGTGATAGCTGGCCTGTTACACCTGTACTTGACAGCTGATGAAGCTGGAAATCTTTTTGGTACATGCAAGATTGCTGGTACCTGTACGTGAAATCAGGTGCAGTCTGTAGATTTTGCATGTATTCTGGAGGGGAAAGGTAGCAAGGATTGCTGTTCACCAGGTTTTCACTGACGGTCGGACCGTTATTATAAGATGGTGCTGGTGCCCGTGCTGGCGCTGTTGCTGGCGCTGTTACATTGCTGGATTGGGATTGATTAATCTTATATGGATTAAACCCGACCTTTCTCCTTTTGAAGTTGCCATGATGAAACATACTGTAATAATCAGGGACCACACCCCAATACCTTTTTGTATCTTCCGGCAGGAGGGTCAATGCGAAAAAAAGACTGATCGCTACTTAAGGTTTTTCTTATCGAACGTTTCCAACCACGAACGTCAGGTGAAAATTTGTAACAATCGTAGTTCGAAATGAAATATTCATATATTTCTGCTACAGTTGCCATGTTATCTGCTGCAGCATTTATTGCAGAAAATATAACAAATGCATAACTACAGTCAGGTTTTTTTATACATGTACGGTGTACACATGGTGTACAGTCCATACAGAATATTTTTTTATTAAACGGCAGCTTGAACTGCAGCTTGAACTGCAGCTTTAAACTTAATACTTGTCACGGGAGACCAATGCTTTTAACACAAAAATACCCAAATCCTTTGATTGAGCAAAACGTCAGATAAAATAAATGTATTCACACAATGAATATACACCTCTTAATTTTCAAAATAATACGAAAATACACTAACTTAGTTACGATGTTACATCTGGTAACAGAAAAGATCTTAGATGGAATCTCAGGTGAATCTTTTTACAGCATGTTGAATCTTGTTACATGATGGAACTAACTCCAGACTGGCTGCACCAGACGTTTTAAAAACACCAAAAGCCTATCTGTATCGTGCAGCCAATCTTTTGCGTTGGAACCAATCTTCCACCTAGAGCAGAGTTCTGCCAGTCTCTACAGAACTTGGCAGAGATCTTCAGTATAGCAACTGAGCATGTGCGATAAATGCCATCTTTCCCAATTTGTAATGCTAGCCCCCCTGCCGGCTCAGCACCTGAAAGTCTGCCATTTGCCATGATGCATATTGAAATTCTCTTCCTTCATCTCTCTTTGCTAACAAAAGGTTTAACACATCCATATCCTGGCTATCCTAATGGTTAACACCTTCATCTCCTGGCCTTTGAAGCTGGTCCTTTGAAGCTGAGAGGCGGAGTAGCTCCCTATGCAAATGGATTTTTATCCATACTAAATTACTTCATTATTGTAATAAAAATATAACCCTTGGGGATTGTAACAAACCATTTTATTTTCCTCTTATTCAGAAAAACATTGTTACAATAACCCATACAGATCCTTGCCATCTTATTCCTGGTGGGAGGCACACAGATAATTCTGACACATTTTAAAGGACTGCAGACAAATATCTTTATTAATGGCCTGGGTTCTCCTTCACTGTCACAATACTGTACTGTACATTATATTTACCTTCATTATAAACTTTTTCAAATGGGTGGAGATGAGCCACTGTCACTCCCGTAGTCTGCAATATAGTTGACAGGTGATAGCTAGCCTGCTACACCTATAGTTGACAGCTGATGAAGCTGAAAATCTTTTTGATACACGCAAGCTTGCTTGTACCTGTACGTGAAATCAGGCTCAGGCTGGAAATTTTGCAGGTAACAAGGATTGCTGTTCACCAGGTTTACCCTGACGGTCAGACTGTTATTGTAAGCCGGTGCTGATTCTGGTGCTGGCATGGTTGCCGGCTCTGTTGCCGACGTTGGCACATTGCTGGATTGGGATTGACTAATCTTATATGGATTAAACCCGGCCTTTCTCCTTTTGAAGTTGCCATGATCAAACATACTGTAAAAGTCTGGGACCACACACCTTTTGTATCTTCGGCCGGAGGGGCACTGAAAAAAAAAGACTGATCACTTCTTAAGGTTTTTCTTATTGAACGCTCCCACTGACGAACGTCCAGTGATAATTTTTATTTTTTTTATTTTACCTATCAGAAATAAATAAACATAAATAAATGCTATATATATATATATATATATAGTTATACGTTACCGTTCCAAGGATTGGTAAACAAGAGACAGCACTCAATGTTGAAAATCAAAGTGTATTAGTGAAAGCAAAAATACATCCAGAAACCCAAAGTTTCGGTCCTACAGAATGGGACCTTCCTCAGGGGGATACAAAAAATATATATATATATATGTATATATATAGGGTGGGTAAAATAAGTTGCTATATGCTTTACTGTGGAGGGTTTTTGTCAATTTTTTTACCCACCATAACCTTAATGAGTGTGATATACATATATATATATATAGCATTTGTTTATGTTTATTTATATATATATATATATATATATATATATATATATATATATATATATATATATATATATATATATATATATATATATAATTAGATCGCATCTTACGTTCAGCATTGAATAATGGTATTATTACTAAGCGGAATTATGAAGGCCTGATCCTTAAATGCCCAGTGGTGCCGACCTTCTATTTATTGCCGAAGATCCATAAAAACGCCTCTTGCCCACCAGGTAGACCCATTGTTTCAGGTATAGGGGGGTTGTGCGTGCCTGCCTGTCAATTCGTTGACTCATTCCTGTGCCTCTCTGTTATTAATTTACCGTCCTATCTGAGGGACATGATGGAGGTGCTGTCCAGGGTCAACTGCATCACGGTCTATGAGCATACCATCCTCGCGACCTGTGATGTGTAGTCTCTGTACACAAGCATTCCCCATCGTGACGGTCTCAGAGCATCAAAATTTTATTTACTTATGCAGGACATTTCAGTTGATTTGGTTGATTTTATTATTGAACTATTACAATTCATTTTGACTCATAATTATTTTGTGTTTAAAAGCAAATATTTTTTACAGATGAGAGGCACAGCAATGGGCGCGGCTTGCGCACCCTCCTATGCTAACCTGTTCTTTGGCAGGTGGGAGAGAGATTTTGTTTTTTCGGACGATAATCAGCATTTCAGCAGTTTGGGTTTGTTGTGGTTGAGATACATCGATGACATCCTGGTAATCTGGAAAGGTACCAGTGCTTCATTCGCAGATTTCATCGATGTACTCAACCACAACGACCACAACATTAGACTTACCTTTGTTTGCAGCCCCACATGTGTCGATTTTTTGGATCTCAAGATTAGTGTGGATGAAGTTGTAGCGATCCAAACAGACATCTTTCGTAAACATACTTTGAGAAACTCTGTCCTCCATGCTACTAGCTCACATCCAGAACATCAAATTAGGGGAATTCCACGCAGTGGATTCCTAAGGCTTAAACGGAATTGTTCATCTAAAGGTACCTTTGATACTAGAGCCAAGGAGCTTAAAGATCGCTTCTATAAACGAGGCTATAGTAAGACATTAGTAAACAAGGGTTATCAAAACTGTTTGAATATTAGCCGTGAGAGCTTACTTCAACCCAAACCCAAGTATCTGGGCCAAAAGAAAATTAGATTTGTTACCACATTTATTCAGCAGTGGTCTGACCTTCGGGGTATTTTACAAAAGCACTGGAATATCTTAATAACTGACAAGGATCTTAAAGATTCATTGAAAGAACATGTTAGTCTCACCAGCCGTAGATCACCTAATCTACGGGATAAGCTAGTGCACAGTCACTATACCCCACAGGTACACACCACTTTTCTATCTAAGCTTATTAAACCAGGCTTTTTTTTAGATGTGGTACATGCTCAGCCTGTAGATACATGCGGCAAACATCTAGCTTCACCAATGCATCTATGTCTCGGACATACAAGGTGTTGATGTTCCTAAACTGCAAAGTATGGGAGTGATCTATCAGCTCTCCTGCCCTTGTGGTCTTATCTAAGTTGGCATGACCACAAGGGAGGTTCGGTTCCATGTATTAGAACACACACGTAACATCAAAAATGCCAGACGTGACTTAGATGCTTTTTAAAAAGTCACATCGGTAGCCCGTCATTTTCTACATAATCATCAGTCTGACTGTTTGCTCCTCACTGCATTTGCGTTCGACCGGGTCTCTCTGGGTGTCCGTGGTGAGGACATGGAGAAGGCCCTGTTGAAGCGCGAATGTAGATGGATCGTGCAGTTGGGCACTATGATGCCGCGAGATCTGAATGATTATTTGGGCTTCGCAATGTTTCTCTGACTTTGCAAATAATTTTTTTCCATGCTTTAATATATGGTTCACCTGTTGTTCTCTCTTTTTCTCCCCTCCTTGATTTGCTGTTTTATGCCTTCTGCCAGTCCATACTAACGGGGATTTTGGCATCAGAGATGACATCTTCGTTATGGTCTAACGTCGGCACTCTGGGACATAATTGCTCCAATACTAAAAGATCTAAGAACAAAAGCATGCCTACAGAGTATGGATGGGACTTTATGTGTATCTTATTTAGATCCTGATATACCAAGACATTATTCAAGATACAAGAGAACTACTGAGTACTTACAGACATTGCTGTGGGAGCTTTTTATTATATCTTTTTCCCACAATTATGGAACCATATTCCGTAATATTAAACATGGATTCTTATGTTCATCGTGCTACCATAACTATGGTATTGAAGCAATGAACCAACAGTATGTTCAAATGAGACCTCACATCTGCTGTTCATAGCCCTTAACATATGTTGTTCAGATGAGGTTTTCCTTTGGCATTTTGAGCTAATGCCGACAGCGCTGGAGTTATTATGATGACGGCACACCCATACGCCCCTTATGTAATGATGCGAGTAGCGCTATACAGCTTCTAAGATATGCAGTGGAGATGAGGATCCCCCTTGGCTCCTGGTGACTCTGTCGATGCTGCTACGGTTACCATGACCGCTTCTTACGCAATGACGTCACCAGCGTCATACCGCAACTCCCCTACGCGATGACATCATCAGCGCGACCCGGCAATTTCAGGCTAATGAGAAGGATAACCCGATGGTTGGAGACTCCTTGACGTGATGACATCAGGGACACACCATCACGATGATCATCACTTGCTACAGCTGATCTGTTCAAAGACTTTTGGAGCAAATTCTGCTCCCCTACCTCCTCTATATATACGGGCTCATTTCTCCCAACACCACTCCCAGAAGAAGACCATTCAGTCAAAACGCGTTGGAGTGGGAGTGTTCTGGAGGGGGACCCCTGACTTTTCACCATTAGGGACACACCTGTCCACTGGCTTTATCTATCAACTTTTGGTGATGTATCAATTCCACCCTATGCTATCATATGCTATTTATGTTTCTGGACTTTTCTCACTGGCAATTATTTTTTGAATTCATTATAGTAACCACGAGATGAGGTTTATGTTATCCTCTCCATGATTTCTAGTACTCAGTTTCTGCAGCACTGAGGTACTGTGTTTTTAAGTGGTTAGCTGTGCCACTATTGGCTGGTACTATCAGCATCATTGTACCTCATTCCATGCTTACAGCCTATGATGCCAGTATACCTGTACAATCATTGAGTTGTTTCTGTACTATATCTTGTCCCCATGGTCATTAGAATTGTTTTTGTGGAGACCCCCTCCTTTTTTAACATTTCATCCCCTGTTTTTATCCATTATTAATAAAAATCCATTGCTTATATCCTATTTCAGAATACCCATGTGCTTACTATATGGATGCTTTTTCTGTTGTACTATATATATATATATATATATATATATATATATATATATATATATATATATATATATATATATAGATATGTTTACATATATATATATTGAAAACAACACAATTAAAGCCTGCAACTAACTAGATAAATAATACAAACTTGCTCAAATCAAAATTAGGTACACTGATGAAAATAACAGCCTAATGACGGTGCTAGGGACAAGTATAAATGAATGCCAGCAAAGAAAGAGAAATGGTCCCTGTAAAAGCACTCAAGCAAAGGTGATATATAAATTGATTTATTAAAGAAACATGAATTACACAAAATGAAATAAAACAGTCCCCATGGTATCCCTACACCATGAAGTCTGACTTAAACATAGAATAAGATTACTATATTGTGATATGGTATATGGAACACACATATACCATATATGATGTGCAGAGCAAGAAAAACAAATGTTTAACCTGCTAAGCAATGTGTATACCGGCTGGTCAGTAAGGAATTCTATGTAAGGTAGCTAAATGCTGTGACCAAATAACTGCTGACAAGAGATTTAACCCCTAATGCAGTACCACTCAGTTAACCACTCAATCAGCCACAATAAGGCAATACAAAGCCTGAAAACCACAAGCAAAAAGCAAATGCAGAGTATACTTACAAGTAATCATGTGTTTGCAGAGCAAAAAAAATCCTGAAATGGTATAGGTTGCAGATTGGGTTGTCCAGCAGGGATTCACACTGAAGTGTTGGGGGTCCAAGGGGAGTGCAAACAAACACAACCCCGACGTACGTTTCACACCTTGGATTCGTCCGGGGGCTTGATGTAATAACGTCTGTTAAGGTTTTAAAAGGACGCTGGTAAATCATGTTAACCAATAATATTGCGAGCAGCGAGGGAAAACACAGCTGATGAATAAGATCCATTAAGAGGGAGTAATGTATTCATAAGCAAGATGGTTGACTCAAACCCACATTTGTTAAGGGGTGGGTGACGCCCCTCCGGTCATGTAAGCTGGTCTGTGATTGGTCCGAGTGAGCCATTCTGCCAATCAGAAATGAAAAGACATTCTTCTATATCCAAATCTCACGAGACTTCCAGCAAAGCAGCAGCAGAAATCACCATACAAGATTGTAGATGGGCGTGTGCCTCTGACATCATATCATGGAGGGCTATAATTTGTTGCCTCTTTGTTTGTTAAGGGGTGGGTGACACCCCTCCGGTCATGTCAGCAGGTCTGTGATTGGTCCGAGTGAGCCATTCTGCCAATCAGAAATGCAAAGACATTCTTCTATATCCAAATCTCACGAGACTTCCAGCAAAGCAGCAGCATAAATCACCATACAAGATTGTAGATGGGCGTGTACCTCTGACATCATATCATGGAGGACAATAATTGGTTGCCTCTTTCTGTTTGTTAAGGGGTGGACGAGAGATCAATTAACATATGTAAACAAAGGAGGGAAAAAAACACTAAACTTTGCAGAAAGCTCAACAGCACAAGTAATAAGTCTCTAAATAGTTATGAATTAAGTAATGAGTTGATAAAGCAAACACATGATGAATTAGTTTAAGTGCAATGTGTGTAAAAACATATGAAAAATATATATCTCTAAGTGATGAACAAAAATTAATGAATGAAAGTTAATATATATAGTGAGTTTAAAATATATAATCATAATGGGACCAGATATAACATTTAAATAAATATACAAAAAGTGTATATATTAAATAAATATATATAAGCACTGTATGCTGGGTTAATGTTGAAAGGCAGGGTTGGAGAGCTGCCTAAGACATGTGAATGTGCTCACAAGTGATCTTTTTATTTATATATATATATATCCTGTTGCGCTTCCTTTTTGAATTTAACAGATAGATAGATAGATAGATAGATAGATAGATAGATAGATAGATAGATAGATAGATAGATAGATAGATAGATAGATAGATAGATAGATAGATAGATAGATAGAAATCAGAAATAATTATAAATAAAAAAATGCAGTTTATAAGGACTAATACAAAATTAATGAGACTTTGAGGAAGGATTTTGACATTACGTGTGAATGTGTTTGCGTGTTTGTCTTCAGTGGGAATTTACATACGATACGGCCTCGATTGATACTGTGTCAGTATAATGAATAACCACTTAGATAAAGAATGAATAAAGAGGAAACAAAAATAAGATAACAGAGTAGTCATGGCTGAGAGTTATTGGTTTACACATAGTAATCCTGATGCATGTATTAAATCTACATTCTAGAAACCCATTAGTGTAAATACAGAATATGTTGTAAACCATTCAATTAAATTCTGAAGACTAAGATGGACAATAAGTAGAGTTTAATTGTTTGTGTAATCTATACCTGATAGAAGATTAGAAGGCAATTTTGTCTTACAATAAATTGTAGGAAGATTTACATTTCAAGTTAAACAAGTTGTGTTTACCAAGCAGCAACTGAATGGGTGCAGTAGAAATAATTATATTGACAATTACAAAATCACAAACTAGCACTTATTGCTAATAGATACAAAATGAAATTTACCCTCTTTGCTTCAGTTTTTCTCTTAAGTTGTTTTACGACATATATCCCAAAAAGATTATTGAACTATGCACAGAATACAGTATGGTGGTTATTAATTGAAAATGTGAAAAAAAACAAAAAAACGTTACAGTGGAAATATATGAAATAGATGTATAAATGAAAATAATTATTCTGTGTTTTAATAATAATATCTCATCTGCAGCAATTTCAACATTTACAAATTCTTGCTAGATTGAGAGGTAAGACATTTTTAGGGTTATATAATTAGATGGAACAGAAGCACAAAATATTATTAATTGGAATCCAGAAACATCTAAACATGGTAAACTGTGGATAACCTATTTTTATACCTTATTATTGTTCTATCGTTCTTTTATTTCCCTTTGTAACTAAAAAAAATGTTATGCAGAAACAAGCATACAGAGGAGTGAATGAAACAGAAAAATGAATGATCTGGCACAAATTGTGGAGCTAACAAAAAAGGAAAGGACAGAAACATATTGCTCTTCATGTACTGATGGGGCGGCCGTTATTCGAACGGATCTCGAATCAGTTTTCGTGTTGAGCGCTGTATTCCATTCGGTATTTCCGCGTTTTGACCACTATTCATGCCGCGTTCGCGCAATCCGGCACCGGGCAGCCACACGCGGTTGATCTGTTTAATTTAAT
Organism: Ascaphus truei; assembly: GCF_040206685.1. Taxonomy (NCBI): domain Eukaryota; kingdom Metazoa; phylum Chordata; class Amphibia; order Anura; family Ascaphidae; genus Ascaphus; species Ascaphus truei. The sequence continues at coordinate 428,414,814 of NC_134483.1, forward strand.
GGTTTATTGTTTCTTTGGATACAATTCTTCGCATATCCGCCATGTGGCAGAAGTTAGTGAATTATAATTTGGTTGCTATTCTTTGCGTATCTGCCAGGTGGCAGAAATGAATGCATTTAATGAATTGTATTGAATTGTAATGTGCATGGTACAGTGCTATATTTTGCTACTACACTGGCGACACACTTTATTCGAGCTCGGCTAGTCCCACGAATTCGGGTATACTCGGGTGTATTGAGGTTTGTGACTGTTTTCTGCCCGAGAGAATTGCGTTATTTTCCAGGCAGGGATTGAAGCATTTTATTCCCGCTGGCTGCAATACTGCACAGTATATATATATATATATACTGCATTACAATTCATGAATTTATGCCATCTGGTAGACACGCAAAGCATTGCAGCCTATTAAATCCTAATCATTATCATTTAACAGATCAGCCGCCCGTCAGCCAGGCATGAACCATGGCTGGGAAGGCAAACGCAACGGGGCTTGTCTGAGGTGAGGAGCGGCGCATTCCAGGTATCTGCCAGGTACATACTGGGTATTTGCTCGAATAAAGTGTGTCGCAGCAGTATGTAAGGGTGCAGGTGTTTAAAACAGATAGCACCCACATCTATACTGGTACATACTTACAGTGGCCCATTGTGAATTGACCTTGATTTTTCGAAGACGTTATCAAATTAGGCGTTCTTAATAAAAAGCTTTAAATACTCAATGTTTGCCTTTTTTTTTTACATTCTTTCCCCGCACAATTGCTCAGTGGACATTATGGCTACACAACAGGCATATAAAAAACCTGACTGTAGTTATGCATTTTTAATATATTCGGCAATCAATGCTGCAGCAGATAAAATGGTGACTGTATCTGAAATATATGAATATTTAATTTCGAACGACGATTTTTACAAGTTTTCACCAGACATTCATGGGTGGAAGCGTGCGATAAGAAAAACCTTAAGTAACGATCAGTATTTTTTTCGCATTGCCCCTCCTGCCGGAGAGATTTGTGGGTAATGGGGTGTCATGCCAGAATTTCACAGTATGTTTGATCATGGTAATTTCAAAAGAAGAAAGGTCAGTTTTAACCCATCTAAGAATCGTCAATCTCAATTCAGCAATGTGCCGGCAACAGCACCAGCAACCGGCCGGTCCGACCGTCAGTGATAACCTGGTGAACAACAATCCTTTGTACCTGTCCCCGCCTGAATACCTGGAAAATTTCCAGCCTGAGCATGATTTCGCATACAGGTACTGATGCAGCGGCCATTATTCGTACGCGCCTCAAATCAGTTTTCGTGTTGACCGCTGTATTCCATTCGGTATTTTCTCATTTTATCACTATTCATGCCGCGTTCTCGCAATCCGGCACCGGGCAACCGGGCGCGGTAGATCTGATTAATTTAAAGGTTTATTGTTTCTTTGGATGCAATTCTTCTCCTATCTGCCATGTGGCAGAGTTAATTAATTATAATTTGGGTGCTATTCTTTTCGTATCCGCCAGGTGGCAGAAATGTATGCAATTAATTAATTGGATTAAATTGGAATGTGTATTTGCAACACTGCTTTGCTACTTTGTAAGGGTGCAGGTGTTTAAAACAGATACTGGTGTACATACTTACAGTGGCCCATTGTGAATTGACCTTGTTTTTTCTAAGACGTTATCAAATTAGGCGTTCTTAATTAAAAGCATTAAAATACCCAATGTGTGCCTTTTTTTTAACATTCTTTCCCCGCACAATTTCTGAGTGAACATTATGGCTACACCACAGACGTATAAAAAAACTGACTCTAGTTATGCGTTTTTTTTTTTATAACTTTGGTTTTATTGTGTTTTTCAAAAGCATACATGTACAGTCATAGCATCGGCAAAAATTGTACCAAAACATTTTATTCTACTTAAACACATATCCAAAAAGAGTGGGGGAAAGGGGCGAAACAGGAAGGAAGAGGGGTGAGGGGGGGTACTCTCCCGCCGGGTCGATTGATACTCGTTATCCCCAACTCCTAACTTCGCCATAGCCCTGATCCCATTTGGGCTCTCTCGTCGGATGGGGGGTCTAGTCTCCAGCTCTGATCACTCGTATAGGGTGCTCCTATCGCCACAGATCACTAGTAGCACCTACTTCGGGCTCCTATCAAGGGAGAACGCATCTGCAACTATCATAGCAGAATGGTATCTCTCTCTACTCCCGGGATGTCCGACTGGGCCAACCAAGGCATCCAGGTTTTTAGGTAAATTTCGCCAGTGTCATTAACTAAACTCGTTAATTTTTCCATCTGGCATACAAACCAAATTTTGTTCCGAATCTTGGAAATTGGGAGAATTTCGGGTTGTTTCCATAATGCTGCGATCTCACACCGAGTTGCTGTTGCGAAATAGGCAACCAATTTATTACTTGATTTGTTCAATCCCAGTGTCGGCCTGTTCAGTAGGAACCGCCACGGGTCTAAAGGGATTTTGAGGTTAAGAATCCTCTCGAGCCAATCTCTAATTTCTCGCCATAGCGGTCTAATCCGCGGGCAAGACCACAGCATATGTAACAGATCAGCTGTTGCTCCGCACTGTCTAGGGCACAGCGGGGAGTACCCTGGTACAAATTTAGATTATTTCATGGGAGTGTGATACCAGCGCATTAACACTTTATATGCGTTCTCCCTTAATGTCGTGCAGATAGAACTCTTAGAAGTCGTCGTAATAATCTTAGCCCATTCCTCTTCATCTAATATTTCACCCAAATCCTTCTCCCACTGGTCCATGTATTTCAGTTTGTGGTCGACTTTTACCCCTGAACCGATCACTTCTCTGTACAATTGCGATGTGAGTCCCCGGGTATCAGTCTCAACTAGACAGAGCTTTTCAAACATGGTTAATGGGGGTCTGAGGGTAACACTATTGTAAAATGCTCACCATTGGAGGTATCTAAATATCTCTGAGGGGGGAGGTTCTTTTCCTCTCGAATTTGTTCAAAGGGCTTAATATCTTTTCTCCCCTCCAGATCTCGAAGTCTATGTATGCCCAATTGTTTCCAAATTGTAAATTCCTTTCTATACAAGCCTGGAGCAAAATCTGGGTTGCCCCAAAGCGGGGTCATCAGTGTTTCTCTAGTTGAAAGTGTGCTCTTAAATTTATTGGCCTCCCAGATAGCCAGTGAGTTAGCCATTTAGGCCAGCAGCTTATTTATCAGCTTCAAGGCTGTTTTGGGTAACCAGATCAAGCTTTTCAACTCTATTGGGGAGCAATCTTCACTCTCCAATGCAACCCATCTCTTCGAATCAGGGCTTGTGTGCCATTGGGAGATTGGCATAATTGTGCCGCTTTGTAGTAGGATAGCAAACAAGGTACCGCCAGCCCTCCCGCTAATGTTGTTTTTTTTTAATCATACCCTTTACTCTCGGCTTTTTCCCCACCCATATATATTTGGTTATAGCAGACTGAAGTGAGAGTATGTCCTTCAGTCTAAGTGGCACCGGTAGTGTCTGAAACAAGTAAAGGATGCGTGGGAGGAGATTCATCTTTATGCTATATATCCTGCCGATTCAAGATATTTTGAAAGCCGCCCACTTCCTAATATCATCTTTTAGGTCGTGGATCAGCTTGGGATAATTTGCTTGGTAGATACCGTTGTATTCTTTGGGGATAAGCACTCCTAAATATTTCACTCCTTGGGTCGGCCAATTAAAATTGAAGTTGATCTGTATCAACTTTTCTGTCCCTTTCTGGAGGCTTATATTCAGTGCTTCAGACTTGGATTGGTTAATCTTAAAGCCTGAGATGTTATGAAAGTTCCCTAACAAGTTGAAGAGGTTCGGTAAAGAGGTAAGAGGACTCGAGATCGTCAACAACACATCATCCGCGTAGAGTGCGACTTTGTGCATTTGTGTGCCGGTCTCAATTATCCGCATATCAGGGTTATTTCTGATTTGGGCTGCCAAAGGCTCCATGCACAATGCGAATAAAAGTGGGGATAACGGACACCCCTGTCTGGTGCCACTTTTAATTTTGAAGAGGTCTAATGGGAAGCCCTGGTGTATTACTTTTGCCGCCGTGCCTCTATACAATGACAGGATCGCATTACTCACTTTGTCCCCGAACCCAAACTCTCCAAGCGTGGCTGTCAGATAGGGCCAGTCAATCCTGTCAAAGGCTTTTTCTACATCCAGACTCAACACCATAACTGGAATCTTACGTGTATTGGCTATATCTATCAGATCAATAATCCGTCGGGTGTTATCTGCGGCTTGTCGACCCTTAATAAACCCGACTTGATCTGGGTGTATGAGACTGGGCAGGATGTGACTTAATCTGTTGGCCAATAATTTGGCGTAAATTTTGATGTCGGTATTAATAAGTGATATGGGCCTGTAGCTTGAACAATCTAATGGGTCTTTCCCAGGCTATATATATTACTGAAATGGACGCTTGGAGCATCTGTTCCTGGAATGCGGCCCCTTCCAGCACTGCATTAAACATTCTGAGGAGATGTGGTCCCAGAAGCTTAACATATTTTTTATAATATAGGTTTGAAAACCCATCTGGTCTGGGAGCCTTTGATGGTTTAAGGTCATGGATGACCTGGGTAAGTTCCTCTATCGTAAAGTCAGCCCCTTGTATTTTCCTCTCCGAACCCTTCAATCTTGGCAGTTGTGAGCTCTTCAGAAAATCCCTCTGAACCCTTTTCGTTTTACTGTTATGTGCCACCTTTTCTCCGTTATACAGATCCTCATAAAATCTTCTGAATTCCTCCACTATAAGTTTTGGATTAGCTGTAGTGGCTCCTGTTTTTAGCCTCAGCTCCCGTATGCTATAGTTTGGGTGTCTGTTCCTCAATTTGTTAGCCAGCAGGGTATCTGGTTTGTTTGATTTTTCATAAAATAGCCTCCTAGACCAACTCAATGTGTTGTCCGCCTGGGAGGTCAAGACTAAATTAAGCTCAATTCTAGTATTATGGATTTCTTTGAGAAGAGCCGATGTATGACCCTGTTTATGTTTGAATAGCTGTTCCCTTAGTTTAGATTGCAGGGTGGCAATTTTCTCGTTTCTCTCCCTCTTTCTTTTCGCAGCAAGCTTAATTAGGGCTCCTCTCAGGGTTGCTTTGTGTGCCTCCCATAGAACTGAATGGGACTGCACTCTACCAGTATTAATTTTGAAAAATTAATCTATTTCTTTGCCAATTACTTGTTCTAACTCTGGAACCTTTAAAAGTGCTTAGTTAAGTTTCCAGTTTGCTCCCGGCCTGTCCAGGAATTTTTGGGTGCACCGTAGCTCTATGGGCGCATGATCCGACCATGAAATATCATGGATCCCTGAATGGGGGATCTTCGGGACCAGTCTGCTAGAGACAAAGAAGTAATCGATTCGGCTGTAAGTGGAATGGGGATGAGAAAAGAAAGTATAGTCAATTTCTAACGGATGCATCTCACTCCAGATGTCTACCAATTGACTCTCGACCAGCCCTCCTTGCAAGGCTTCTATGTAGCTTCTCTTGTTGGGTTTGTATGGGCCTGATCTATCCATTTTCGGATTAACTGCCACATTGAAGTCTCCTGCTAGTATTATATCTCCTCTTGTCACTAACTTTAATGTGTGGAAGAACGTCTTAAGGAAAGACTGGTCCTGCTCACATGGGGCATAGACCGTAGCCAGCATTATTGGCTGAGCTTGTATGGTTCCCACAATCACTAGAAACCTGCCGTCCCCGTCTCTCTTGACCACCTCTTCTATGAATGGGAGGTTATTATGAAGCAGGATTGCTACCCCTCTCTTTTTCTCATTCTTTGCGGAGGAAAGATAAAATCTCTTGAAACTCTTATCCCAGTATTTGGGGGCGCTTTTATGGCTGAAATGAGTCTCCTGGATTAGCACTACGTCTGCCTGCTTACTTTTATAATCCGCCATAGCCACTCTGCATTTCCCAGGGCTGTTCAAGCCCTTAGTATTGTGGGAGACTATGATCAACGACATTGTACTTTGTCTTGTTTGCTACTAAATACTCTATCTTTATTATAGAACTGTTGCGACCGGGGCCGATCCAAACTATGAACTCTACCCAGGGTCAGATCCCGCGCCACAGGGGGAGGGGAGGGGTGGGAGAGGGAAAAAAGGTGGTGAAAGAACAAAACAATTGAGAGGCCGATGCTGACCATGGTCAGCAATGGTCCCTTTGCCCAAGGGCCTACCCTAATCTTCGGAAGGTCCAGGGTGGACCCCCCAAACCCCGACCACCGCCGGTGGTTGGGTGCCCGAGGGACTTGTCTGTGCAAGAATGTGACACACCTCAGTGCACAACTCGAGATGCAGGCAGCCGACCCAGGTGGTCCCGACTCCGGCACCTTCCATCAAATAATGTTATGAACGTTATCTATTTAACCTGTATGCCTGAAATTACCAGTGTGGGTACAATACGAAACCTACACTGGCGACACACTTTATTCGAGCTCGGCTAGTCCCACGAATTCGGGTATACCCGGGTGTATTGAGGTTTGTGACTGTTTTCTGCCCGAGTGCATTGAGGTATTTTCCAAGCAGGGATTGAAGCATTTTATTCCCGCTGGCTGCAATACTGCACAGTATATATATATATACTGCATTACAATTCATGAATTTATGCCATCTGGTAGACACGCAAAGCATTGCAGCCTATTAAATCCTAATCATTATCATTTAACAGATCAGCCGCCCATCAGCCAGGCATGAACCCAGGCTGGGAAGGCAAACGCAACGGGGCTTGTCAGAGGTGAGGAGCGGCGCATTCCAGGTATCTGCCAGGTACATACTGGGTATTTGCTCGAATAAAGTGTGTCGGTGCAGTATTTACAGCGAGCCTAAACATTTTTTAAGCAATCATCCCCGGACTTATAATCATCCTAACCCCTCTTGCTCGACGCAAACTTCCTCCCAGCGGCAGAGTCCGGTGCGGTCAACCCCCTCCCTCCTCCGAGGCCCCCTTTAATCGGGGTTTCTGCCCTTGTAACTGTTGTGAAATGTGTTAGCTGATCTTTGAACCACGTCCCTCCAAGGCCCCAGTCCCTTGATGTTCCCTCCCCGCCAGGTGAGCACCTTTATCAATTTGTCAATTTGTCCGTCCCCCCGCCCCCCTTCCCCAACCCCCCCTCCCCTCACCCTCCCTCCACCCCCCCCAGCATACTTAACTCCTGCATGGGTTTTTTTTCCTCCTTTTGGGATCGTTGTAGCTTGAGTGGGGTTCGCAGACCTGGATCAGCAGTGGCATATAGTGACAACATTCTCGCCCAACTTTTCTCTGAGCAGAGCGACTTAGCGTCCCCCCATCAGTTCCCTCGTGGATTCCGACTGCAGGTAGGTGGAGAGAAAGTTTAATCACTACGACCGAAGCATAAATGGATGGTCACCTCAGTTCTTACCCCCCTAACCAATGTCTTCACACCCTATGAATCTGGACTAGCAGCTCTCCTTCTACTCTCATCCTACCAAAGAAGCACCTCTATCCCTTCCTCCCTCTAAGGACCCCCCCTTCCCTTCTCATCTAATCAGCAGCTCTTAGGACCTCCCTCGCCCCCCCTCCCAATTCCTTCTCCCTCCCTGCCCCCCCCTCTCTTCCCCCCCTCTCTGCCCCCCCCTCTCTGCCCCCCTCTCTGCCCCCCCTCACTCTGCCCCCCTCTCTCACCCCCCTTCTCTCTCGCTCCCCTCTCCTCTCTCATTCCCTCCCCCCTCTCCCTCCTCCCCTCTCCCTCTCGTGTGGGATACTTATTGAATTATTTTATTGGGGCCGCCACAACTCTCTCGGATCTCGCCGTTCTCTCCTGCTCTCTGCCGGTGGGCATCTTGTTCCTGTCTGCTTCCCTCTCTGAGAAACTCCGGAGGCCAGCCAGGTCCAATGCCCACTCCTGCCACATAAGGGCTCTCTCAGCCGATCCTTCATTCAGCTTCGTCAGCGCCGCCATGCCGCATCACGCCACCAGGGGTCTCCCTCGCTCCGCTCTCCTGCTGCTACCAAGATGGCCGTGCTGCTTGTTACCGCCACCAGGGGACTTCTTCTCCCTCGTACACCTCAAGGTAAGGTTAAGATGGCCGTTACGCTCCCTTCCTGCCACCAGAGGGACCCGCTACTCACAGCCTACTTTGGATGAAGATCCGCACCGGGGCTGGCTCCTTTAAGTCCATGCTTAGGGGATGATTGACATCGAAGGGAAGCTTATGCTTGGTGTTTGCTCCCTGTCTGCCCCACACACCTCCAAGACGTCTCCGGAGCTAGATCCTCTGCTGGACGCTGCTGCTCAGGACCCAGGGCAGAGACAGGTAGGCCAATTTTCTTTAGGAACTCCTCTCCCCCTTCCATGTGCTTTAGGGTGAATGCCACGCCATTTTTTATTACCATTATTCCGAATGGAAACAGCCATCTGTAACGGACTCCATTATCTCGTAGGACTCTGGTGATTGCAGACAGGGCTCTCCTTTTTGACAGGGTTTGCGGGGCAAGGTCCTGGAACACCTGAAATTTCACTCCCTCATATTCCACGGATTTAGTGGCTCTGGTAATTTGGCAAATACTTTCGTTTATTTTAAAGTAGTGCATCCTGATGATTATATCCCTCGGCGGATCACCTTGTGTGGTCTGGAACGCAGCGCCCGGTGACATCTGTCAAATTGCAGGTCTGCTTCGGTCTTGTCTGGCAGCATATGGAGGAGCCACCCAGAGGCAAACTCCTCTGGGTCTGACACCGACTCCGGGACCCCCCGCAGGCGTATGTTATTACGCCAGTCACGATTCTCAGAGTCTTCCTGTCTGTCCTGCATGTCAGCAAACATTTTATATAATTGGGCTATGGATTTCTAGTTTTTTGTATGGAGATAGTGTGTGCATCTACCTTATTTTCGAGAGTGTTGGTTCTTTCACCTATGCCATCAATATCCTTTCTGAGCTCCCAAAGTTCTTTCTGGAAAAAGGTCTTCATCTCTGTACAGAACACTTTCATGTCCTTTCTGGTGACCCAGTCTTGGTCCAAGACCTCTGCTCTGCTCGCGGGTCTGCTCGTGGACCTTTCGCTCTCTGAATCAGAGCCCGCCATTTGCCAGCTGTCCTCTCCTCCGCTCCCCTGTGTCGGCTCGCCTTTTTGGAAGTAGTCGGTCACTACTGAGGTTTTCTTGCGGGATACAGCTCTCTTTGGCATCCTTTGGTGTTCCGGTAACTGAATATCTGCTTTTCGCTGTGTTTCACTGGTTTTATTAATGTATATAATTATATAATTATGCCGGCAGGGACGGAGCCTCTTATTTAGGCTTCCATAAACCTAGCCGCCGCGCATGCGCCTCCCAGTTATTCGTTTTTAATATATATATATATATATATATATATATATATATATTCTGCGATTAATGCTGCAGCAGAAAAGATGGCGACTGTATCTGAAATATATGAATATTTAATATCGAACTACGATTTTTACAAGTTTTCACCTGACGTTCATGGGTGGAAGCGTGCGATAAGAAAAACCTTAAGTAACGATCAGTGTTTTTTTCGTATTGCCCCTCCTGCCGGAGAGATTTGTGGGTATTGGGGTGTCATGCCAGAATTTCACAGTACAGGCATACCCCGGTTTAAGGACACTCACTTTAAGTACACTCGCGAGTAAGGACATATAGCCCAATAGGCAAACGGCAGCTCACTCATGCGCCTGTCGGCACGCCCGGAATAACAATACCATCTCCCTACCTGTACCGAAGCTGTGTGCAAACGGGGAGACTATAGAGCCTGTTACAAATGCGTTATTTACATCAGTTATGCACGTATATGATGATTGCAGTACAGTACATGCATCGATAAGTGGGAAAAAGGTAGTGCTTCACTTTAAGTACATTTTCGCTTTACATACAAGCTCTGGTCCCATTGCTTACATTAATGCGGGGTATGCCTGTATGTGTGATCATGGCAATCTCAAAAGAAGAAAAGTGGGTTTTAACCTGTACAAGATTCGTCAATCCCAATCCAGCAATGTGCCGGCAACAGCACCACCAGCACTGGTGTCCGGTCCGACCGTCAGTGATAACCTTGTGAACGGCAATCCTTTGTACTTTTACCTGTCCCCGCCAGAATACCTGGAAAAATTCCAGCCTGAGCATGATTTTGCGTTCAGGTACCAGCAAGCTTGCATGTACCAGAACCAGTACCAAAATGTTTTCCAGCATCATCAGCTGTCAACTACAAGTGTAGCAGGCCAGCTGTCACGTGTAAACTATAATGCAGACTTGAGGAGTCACAGTGAGTCATCACCACCCGTTTGGCAAAGCTTATAAATAAGGTACAGTATACAGTAATGTACTACACTCTATTACACTGTACTACAGTATAATGTACATGATAGTCTTAAGTTTTTAGCTGCAGTTCAAGCTGCCATGTGTCAAAAACAAAATTTATTTTTAAAACAATACAGTAGTACTGTATGTATTTTACAATACATTACTGTACTAGTACTACTTTACTTGTGTGCATCAATACAATTCAGTACTTTACTGTATGCGAGTTGAGGGGATGTTTCTCTGTTGAGAGCACTTTGAAGAATGATTTGATTGGCCGCTGAAGAACGTGATGCTGCTGCATTGCAGCTTACAAATGTAGGGAGAGGGTGGGGCTCAAGAGTCAGAGCCAATCTGAAGTTTGTTCTCATCATCTACAACGGTTGAACGGCTGCTTTAATTCCCAATGAAGCGACTTGACGCATGCGAAATACCAATAATAATAGCATATTTTTTTGTTTTTCCCCAGAAACGAAACTTTGTCATCGAAGGGATTTGGATGGACCTCTAAAATCGCTTATTTTAAAAGTTGCTTTCGCATTGTTTGCCAAGTGGGCAAACATTTAGTGACAGTGCCATTTTATCTACAGCTGCGGCCGCCTTTAGCTGCGTGCGGCCGTAGTGGCACAACTCTGATAACCGCGGACAGATGCATTTTTTTTTTGTCCAGATTGTATTGCGGTACTTTAGCGCTCGTAATATTAGCATTTTATTATCGCTGTCTGCAATACTGCAATACCATCTAAAAACTCAGGGGGGCGTTCGCGAGCTGTTGTCTTCGAAGTCTAATACTTTAGCAGTTCAACCTACGTCAGTACACAGTCTGCGTGTGCGCGCGCAGTAATTGTAAATTTGCATATTTATACATGCATTTGCAGTGCTGTACAGTTTGTCTCATTTGAAAATTGTTGAAACGCATAGGCGTGTACAGTACTGTAACAGTATCACATTTCGGCATATATAGCGCTCTCCCCATGCTCGCCCCCGCACACACACAGGATAATTTACTGCACTGCAGGGTATTTCAACTTCTTATCTTCACTACAGTGCAGTACAACTCTCCCACACCATTCCTTTGAATGTGTGTCTTTCTGGTTTCAATCACATTCCTGCTTGCATGCGAAGTTCAAGATTGATTTTTTTTTCTCCACAAACATGCGTCTGTAAATTCACCACTGCTTGCTTGCGAAGTTCAAGTGTGAGTGACCAAAAAAAAAAAAAAAAATTGTTTCCTCATTTTTTATTTTTATTTTCTCCACAAGCCTGCCTAAATCATCTTGATATTACGATATTCAATCTGTGCTGTAGTTTTTGACTGCGACACTGTGCGTTTGACTGCACATGGTTGATTTGTGTGCTTTTTATGTACTGTATTTGAGGGTGCAGGGATCAATTTATTATGATGACCTGCCTTTTGAAAATATGCAATTTCTTTGAACTGCAGTACAGCTAATCCTTCATGCAGCTGTACCCTGTAACCCCCTCCCCCATGCACACACACAAGGCTCGCTCAAGGATTTGAAACTCCTATTGACAGACACCTCTACAGAGTCATTCAGTTTCTGAAGCTTGCCATTGTGTTATTAATCCGTCCCTAGCCGAGCATCATCTCTCTGCGCCTGCGTGCCTAATTTTCCTATTGTTGCTTGAGAGTCTCCTCTCTGTTATCCTCTTTGGGAAGGGAGCTAGCTGATGCTTACTGCGCATGACTCACCCATCCACCCCTCCAACCCTTTGAGGCTTTGTTTACGGAAACGCTTTTGAAAATCCCTTCTCGAATTTGATATGTAAATCTAATTTGCACAGCACTGTGAAATTGAGAGTTAAAGAAAACATTATCTGATTCATGTTGTTGATGCAGTAAATTACCACTTCTTGTCATTCTTTCTTTTTCATTGGTGTAGGTGTGGGGTGGGGGGGGTTGTCAATGATTATGATTAGCATGAATGTAAAGAAATATTTATTTTATTTTATCAGGAACAAAAAAAACAAATATAAAAATAAACATGAATAATACAAAATGCAGTCTTTATTTAGTTCTTTTGTCAGATGGAAAATGAGGGCCGGTGGATAATCATGAATAATGCACATTGATAATAATATTAATTAATAATATATAATATATAATAATATATATATATATATATATATATATATAGTAATATAATTTTTTCCGTCTTTATCTTCTTCCTCATTCTGTGTACAGTACAGTAGTTCATTGAGAGAGGAGAGGTTTTGTGTACATTATGACTGCAGTTTAGATACTGTACACTTAACTTTACAAACAGTTCACAGACTTTGCACGATACCCCCCTCCCCCCCCCCAGTCCATCCTTTATTTCTGAAAAGACAAGAAAACAAAAAATGAGTGCGGTTATGTGCATACTGTATTATGGCATTGTGTGCTGTTTAGTTCTGTCAAACTAGTCTATACTAGAACTACTGCATACTGTGACTACTGTTAAATACTTTGTAACCAGATGGCTGGTGCTGCCTTCTCTGGAAAGAAAAAAATTGAGCAGTTAGGTGCATACTGTATTATGGCATTGTGTACTGTATAGATACACCATATTGGACTACAGTATGTACTGTCAAACTAGTCTATACTGGAACTACTGTATACTGAGACTACTAGGAAAGAAAAAATCTGTGCCATACTTACCTGTATCATACTGTACTTACAATACTACAGTACAGTACTATACCATACTACCTTCCTGATGCTTGCCCATTACGCGCGATCACAATGGGCAACACAGTCGCAATATGGTCAATATATTTATTGCATCGTTACATGGTGAGTACATCATTCCAAAAACTCAGTATGCCTTGCGCCAACTCATCCTTTTTGGAGGGTTTCACGACTTTTTGGATATGGTCCTTCAGCTGATGCCAGACCATTTCGATAGGATTGAAGTCTGGCGATCTGTCATTGCAGGGGGAAAAAAAGGACAATTAGTTTAAGAGATACAGTACACAGTAAAAACAGTGGGAAAAAATGAGACACGGTTACCGCACTTACTCCGCTGGCATCTTCACCCAGTTGATACCGTGCTCAAGGATATGCGCTGTTGACGCGGTGTGCTTCGGCTCGTTGTCCTGGTAGAAACGGTGACCATCCGGGAACTCACGTGTGATGTATTCCACAATCTCAGACACAATTTCTCTTGGACGAAAGCTTTATTCATGATTCCTATAACAAGAAAAGAAAGGTGCTCAAAAACTGCACACTAGTACAGTACAGTGCGTAAGGCAAAAGCGTGTGACATACATTTTACTGTACCTTCAAAGATGACGATGCATCCTGGTCCACGCCTAGAGATGGCACCCCACACATGCATCTTCACTGGGTGTTTTGGACGCGGCTTCATAGATATGCAACCTTTTTTGTGGAATGCAAAGGTGACAAATCTCTCCAGTGAAACAGTAGACTCGTCAGTGAAGATGCAATCCTGGAAAGTTTCTCCACTGTCGATCCATGCCTGGGCCTGGACCATTCTCTTGATTTTGTTAACGTCCCTTATCATAGGGTACGCTCTGTAATGACATGGAATAATTTTATAGGTACAGTACAGTTTCTTAAACAACACTTTTACCTCCTGTACTGTCCAGTACTAACCTCACACGTTCATATTTCCATCCAATTCTGCATCTCATCTTCTTTATGCTGGTCTCGGATTCAGTGAGATTGTGATTTTGCTGCAGAGTGTATTTGACCCTTAATGCACTCTTCTCATCATTCTCTTCACTTATTTTGTCGACCAGAAGAGTTGTCTCCCTACAATGTACAGAAAAACAACAATACGGTAAGTTACAGTGCAGTAGGCCACAAGCACAGCTCATCATTTGCAGTAAAAATAGTATACAATGAGATAGATCTGCACAATATATAGTTCTATTAATATGCAGCAATATACACACTACATATACTGTAGTTATATAAATATATAACGAAATAACTATAAAATTAGATAGACCTACACAATATATAGTTCTATTAATATGCAGCAATATAAACAATATATATATATATATATATATATATATATATATATATATATATATATATATATATATATATATATATATATATATACTGTAGTTATATAAATATACCGAAATAACTATAAAATTAGATAGATCTACACAATATATAGTTCTATTAATATGCAGCAATATAAACAATAGATATACTGTAGTTATATAAATATACCGAAATAACTATAAAATTAGATAAATCTACACAATATATAGTTCTATTAATATGCAGCAATATAAACAATAGATATACTGTAGTTATATAAATATACCAAAATAACTATAAAATTAGATAGATCTACACAATATATAGTTCTATTAATATGCAGCAATACAGTATAAACAATAGATATACTGTAGTTATATAAATATACCGAAATAACTATAAAATTAGATAGATCTACACAATATATAGTTCTATTAATATGCAGCAATATAAACAATATATATACTGTTGTAATATAAATATACCGAAATAACTATAAAATTACATAGATCTACACAATATATAGTTCTATTAATATGCAGCAAAATAAACAATAATAGATATACTGTATTATATAGTTATATAAATATACTGCTGCGGCCGAGTTTATTCGAGCATTTGCCCGTTCTCGGCCGCAGCAGTTACCTGGCGCGCGCCGGAGGGTGCCGGGCGCGCGCCGAAGCAGCGGAGGAGAGGCCCGCCGATCGCGGCTTCCCCCTCTCCTCTCCGGGTCCGCCGGGTCCCCCGGAACCCCCTGCCGCCGTCCCCCACATCGCGGGACACCAGGGCTCCATCGGGGAGCCCTGGACGCGCGTGCAGGGGGCGCAGGCACCCGATGACGCGTGACCGCGCATCAGTGACGCGCGGCACGCCGAGGGGATGCCACTTGCAAGCCGGGAAATCTCCCGGCTTGCGGAACTGGCCACACTTCAATAAAGTGTGTCGCCAGTGTACTTACGCGTTAGTTACCGTTGGTGTCCTTGTGCGTTGTCTGGTTTTCCGTGTGCATGATAGCACACGGTGGTTGATGGCACAACGAGGCCAGAAGCAGCTAACCAGCGTTGGATATCTGCAATTCGTTGTCCGATCGTGTACATCTACTTAATTCTCATGCTGAGATCCTTTGAAAAAATTTTAACAGGCATTGCTGCTAGTAATTGTACAGAGAGACTTGCCTAGACAAGTAAGAGTACCCCTTTGGAACAAGCACTCATAACATAATTGATACAAGTAATTAAAAAAAGTAAGTGGGTCTTTATTAGTGTCTGTGGGTAAAATAAGTGAAGTACATAAACACTCAACACAATTAAAACACGTATTAAACTGTTTGTCTCTGAGTCTGAGTCATAGACTAATGAAGGTAGTGTTTGAAGGAATATAGTGTGACTGGCACCATATGCAATAAAATCAAAACAAGAGAGAGGATTTTAATTATTGCAGTATATTATGTATAGGGTAGGGTGCCTCAGTGTGGTGTGTATATTATAGATGAAAGGGTCTGGAGTGTGTCACGTAAATAATGTGTAAATCACACTGCTTTCAACCACATCTCATGAGCAGCTATTTATCTCACTATTTATTTATCAAGTAAATTCTGTCGAGCTCATTTGAGGCTATATCTTTATTGTAATAATTACTGACTAGGGGGAAACTATATAAGTACTACTATATACCAATAGTTTCCACTATTTAGCCTCACCACCCCTAGCTACTTAGTTAGCCTTCCTTTCCTTTTTTGATACTTGACTTCACCCAGCGTTGTATTGAAGGAAATTTATTAACCTCTTGTTGGTTTCTCTGACAAACCGATTCAAACCGGGCCACATCATGTATTAAATTACGTTGATCTAGCAAGAAAAGTACCAAATATATTACACCATCTATATACTGTCAGAGAACCACATATTAATCAGATGTGGTTGAAAGCAGTGTGATTTACACTTTATTTACGTGACACACTCCAGACCCTTTCATCTATAATATACACACCACACTGAGGCACCCTACCCTATACATAATATACTGCAATAATTAAAATCCTCTCTCTTGTTTTGATTTTATTGCATATGGTGCCAGTCACACTATATTCCTTCAAACACTACCTTCATTAGTCTATGACAGTTTAATACGTGTTTTAATTGTGTTGAGTGTTTATGTACTTCACTTATTTTACCCACAGACACTAATAAAGGTTACCTACTTACTTTTTTTAATTACTTGTATCAATTATGTTATGAGTGCTTGTTCCAAAGGGGTACTCTTACTTGTCTAGGCAAGTCTCTCTGTACAATTAATGATCCTCTCACCCCTGGCACCTAACCACAGACAGTAGCTAGAGCTCTCTATCCTTCCCCCCCTATTCCCCATTGCTGCTAGTAGAAAGAAATACAAACACAAGAATGTATATTCGATGTTTAGTCGATGTGTATTCAATGTGCAGTGAATCCACAAAATGGATGGTGTATTTATACGTTAATGACTCACATTGGAGTACGCCCACTTTCAACACCTGTACCTCGTCGCCATGCATAAGAGGTTACACACTCTGCATAGCCCACCACTCGATGATCTTTATCTGAACTTGCCCTTGTCCAGATACAGCATTGTGCCATCTAGAACAACCTACCAGAGACTCTCACATCCACCACCAGTTTAAGTTCTTTCAAATCTAAGGCTGTCTCACATTTTAACCTGGTCTGTAACTGTTTCATACGCTCATAATATATATTTTCTTTAACTGTGCACGCAATGTCTTGTATATAATGTATACCCTGTTCATTTATGTAACTGTACTTGTAACCATGTATTATTTGTTTTACTCTGTGCCCAGGACATACTTGAAAATGAGAGGTAACTCTCAATGTATTACTTCCTGGTAAAATATTTTATAAATAAATATATAAATCTGCTTCCATTGATCATCCCCGATTCTACGGATGCAGAAACCCACTCGCCTCTGCCGTGCCTGTCATGCAGAAAAAGCGAAAGGCGGTGGCGGCAGCCATTTCCTAGCCAAGGCCAAAGCGACAGACTAAGGCTAATAAAGAAAACCTTCTGCTGACCCCAAAGGCTAAGGGTTTTAAAACACGTAAGCCTTATTATGTCAAGAAGAAATTTGGTGATGTACACACAACGTAAAACAAATGGCAGCCAACCCATCGAACCCGCATGCCACTTCCTTATTTATGCTTCGACGACTCTGCCACCGCTCTACCGGAAATCTACAGCCCATCTTTTCCACTACTCGTCCACGACGCTGCCGACCGCTCTACCGGAAACCCACAGGCCATCTTCGCCACTGCTCTTCGACGACGCTGCTACTTTTGCCCCTGAAATCCACGGGTCACTTTCTCCATTACGCTTAGACGACTCTGCCACTTCTCGCCCGGAAATCCACAGGTCACCTTCTCCATCCCTCTTCGAAGACGCTGCCGCTTCTCCTCTTCCAGAAATCCTCAGGTCACCTCAACCATCCTTCTTCGACGACGCTGCCGCTTCTCTCCATGGAACACCCATCTCATCCTCCGTAGCACCCATCCACCCAGATGTCCACAGCAGCCCATGTACAAGAACCAGCTCGTTAGACCGCATGCTGAATGGATTAAGTGTGGATATACCCGGGAACTCTACTATGCTGGTAAAGATAGATCTGCTTCTGGAAACCATGCTAAATATGGATCAACGGATGCAGAAGATGAATCAATGGATGGAAAAGATAGAGACTGACATAGCGGGGATACATAATTTGCTCGGTGTTCATGCCCCTGTAGCCCCGACGCCAGAGCAGGAGGGTGGCATGGATGTGATGAATGGGACCTTCGACCGCCTTCCAACACCAAGCACACCCCCTCCACCAGAAGATTTTGTGTACATGTATGCCGTTGAGGAGGAGAATAACATGACAACCCCGTCAAGACCACGCCAGGAGACAACATGGCGACCAAGACAGGAGAAAAGCTTCCTCCCAGACAACCTACCCTCGCGCGCCATCACAAGTACACCCGCTCACAGAAGAACACCCGCTCCCAGAACCCAACCTACATACGTTTGCATCGATACGGTGCCCGACATCATCCTGCGTGAGCTGACACCGGCACTCAGGGAGAAGTATAGGGTGATGAGTGCTAGTTTAACCCAGAAGATGCCATGTTAATTTTTAAGCACCACGTGTCCTACTTGGTGTACTGCGGGTGGGTCAACAAAGTGAACTACGAAGGAAATCGCGAAAAAAGGGCGCTTCCTGAAAATTTAAGGACTATTGTGGAGGAATTGCGGCGCTATTTTTCAATAACAGATCCTCTAATGAAAATCGTTCGAGACGCCATTAATGGCATTTTGCACCATACAAGGCATCGGCCCTGGAAGGACAATCTGGTGGGTATCGCATTTGCGTGACTGTTCAACTGTTGTTTATTTTTTGTAAATGTTTTGACTTGCTGTACTTTAATAAAGGAGATGTTGTGTTTTTTAAATTTCCTGAATAAAGAATTTTTTTAAATAACACCATACTGTTGTGCTGTACATGTTTTGACTTTCTGTACTTTAATAAAAGAGATGTTGCGTGTTTTAACTTGTATTAATAAAGAAATGTTTTTACTTACTGAACACAGGACCTGCACAATTCCAGTCCCCGAGGGCCGCAAACAGGCCCGGTTTTCAAGGTTATCTTGAAAACCGGGCCTGTTTGCGGCCCTTGAGGACTAGAGTTGTGCAGGCCTGACTGACTGTTCTGTACACCATCCTCCTGTAAATGTTTTGACTTTCTGTACTTTAATAAATGAGATGTTGCGTTTTTTAAATTTTCTGAATAAAGATTTTTTTTTTTTTTTTTATAACTTGTATTTTTTATTTTTGTGAAAATACAGCATATATACATCTTATTTCCAGTACTGTGACATGCATTATTCATATCTCTTATGTATGGTAGCTGTACACAAACATTGTCATCAAAACAGAGTTATAAGCAACGACATAGACTTAAATAATAAATAAACATAAAGTAAAATTAGGTGGGGGGGTTAAGAGGAAGAGGGTGGGGAGGGGGAGAGGAAGGGTGGGAGGCCGCGGCTCTGATCAACGCTTCCGGGACTGATGTCTGGATTAATTTGTTGCTGCTGGGAGGTCTACTCCATTACCGGAGAACGCATCTAACTACTAATAAAGCAAAACGGTGGATCTCTCCACCCCAGGGATGTCTGTCTGGGCCAGCCAAGGCGTCCAGACTTTTAGGAAATTTTTGCCAGTGTCATTGACTAAACTTGTCAATTTTTCCATCTGGCATACGAACCAAATTCTATTCCGGATTTTGGGGATAACAGGAATTTCACTTTGTTTCCATAATGCTGCAATCTCGCACCGCACGGCTGTAGCAAAATGTGCTATTAGTTTAAGAGTTGCTTTTGAGAGGCCCTGTCGTGCTCTTCCCAAAAGGAAGAGACCGGGATCAAATGGGATGTCGAGGCCTAAAAGCCTCTGAAGCCAATTAATGATTTTTTTCCATAATGGAATCAGCCGGGGGCAGGACCACAGCATATGTAACAGATCAGCGGATTCTCCACACTGTCTAGGACAGAGTGGAGAACTACCGTTTACAAATTTGGATAGTCTAAGTGGGGTGAGATACCACCTCATTAGGACCTTATATGCGTTCTCCTTTAATGTTGTGCAAATCGAGCTCTTAGCAGCTGCTGTTGCTATTTGGGTCCACTCGTCTAAATCTAGGGTCTCCCTTAAGTCCGTTTCCCATTTTAGCATGTAGCCTAACTTGTGGGTGACTTTAATTCCAGAACCGATCACTTCTCTATACATCTGCGATGTGAGTCCCTTCGTGTTAGTCTCATTCAGACAGAGCTTTTCGAATGTTGTCAAAGGTGGGTATGGGGTTGAATTATTGTAGAAGGCTCTGATCTGGAGGTATCTATAAAATTCTGAATGTGGGATATTTTTCTCTTCTCTAATTTGTGCAAATGATATGAGTTTGTTGTCTACCACCAGATCTTGTAATCTCATAATATTATGCTGTTTCCAAATGTGAAAGTTAGCGCTAGGCATACCCGGAGGAAAGTGTGGGTTACCCCATAGGGGTGTCATCAGGGTTTGTCTGGACGTAAGTCCGCATCTAAATTTGGTAACATCCCAGATTGCTAATGAATTGGTCATTGAGGATAGCGGCTGCTGTATAGCGGATTTTCTTGCTATTTTT
The DNA here is from genome assembly GCF_040206685.1 of Ascaphus truei. Classification (NCBI taxonomy): domain Eukaryota; kingdom Metazoa; phylum Chordata; class Amphibia; order Anura; family Ascaphidae; genus Ascaphus; species Ascaphus truei. The sequence continues at coordinate 428,435,311 of NC_134483.1, forward strand.
GGGGTCCATAATAGGTTGCTTAGTTCCAATGGGGAACAAGCTTTGCTTTCCAATGCTACCCATCTCTTCAAATCAGGGTGTGTTTGCCATTGGGAGAGTTGACATAATTGGGCCGCTCGATAGTATGAAATCAAGCAAGGTACTGCTAAGCCCCCTTCTGTTGGGTGTTTCAGTAGGGTCTGTTTAGTAATTCTAGATTTTTTGCCCCCCCATATAAATGTAAAAATGGCGGATTGCAGTTCTCTAATTTCCTTCAATTTAACGGCACTGGGAGGGTTTGGAATAAGTATAAGATGCGTGGGAGAATATTCATTTTTATGCTATATATTTTTCCTATCCAGGAGATATTGAATTTCGCCCACTTTCTTATATCCTCCTTCAGTGTTTTAATCAATTTGGGATAATTTGCTTTATAAATTGATTTATATTCACTTGTGACAAATACCCCTAGGTATTTGATCGCCTTAGGCTGCCAGCGAAAGTTGAAGTTTAAAGAGATTAGTTTTTCTTCTGGTTTTGGAATGGTGACGTTCAAGGCCTCTGACTTTGACTGGTTTATTTTAAATCCTGACATTTTGTTGAACTTATCTAATAGGCTGAAGAGGTTAGGGAGAGAGGTGAGTGGCTTTGACAAGACCATTAGCACATCATCTGCATAGAGGGCTATTTTGTGGGTTTGATTATCTAATTTGAGACCGGAAATATCCGGATTCTCTCTCACATGTGCCGCTAAAGGCTCCATACACATGGCAAAGAGTAAGGGCGAGAGGGGGCAACCCTGTCTCGTGCCACTCTTGATCTTAAATATGTCCGAGGGGTAGCCTTGATGCATAACTTTAGCTGTCGGACCAGTGTATAGCGCCATAATAGCTGATATTAATTTATTCTCGAAACCAAATGCTCCAAGTGTAGCTTTTAGGTATGCCCAGTCGATCCTATCAAAGGCCTTTTCTGCATCTAGACTTAACACCATAATTTTTACTTTTTGTGATTTGGCTATTTCTAACAGATCGATGATTCGTCGGATATTATCTCCCGCTTGTCTATCCTTAATGAAGCCGACTTGATCTGGGTGTATTAGTCTAGGTAGGATCTGACTTAATCTATTGGCAATTAATTTAGCATAGATTTTGATATCCGTGTTGATAAGCGAGATAGGTCTGTAACTTTTACAGTCTAATGGGTCTTTACCAGATTTATGAATTACAGAGATTGACGCTTGGAGCATGTTTTCGGGGAAGGGTTGTCCTGCTAACACCGCGTTAAACATTTTGAGCAGGTATGGGGCCAAAATTTTACTGAATTTCTTATAATAGAGGCCCGAGAAGCCATCTGGCCCCGGGGCCTTCGAGGTCTTGAGGTTGTCTATAACTAGATCTAGCTCTTCCATGGTAAAATCAAGACTCAGTCGTCCTCTCTCCTCTTCCGTCAGCTTTGGCAGCTTTGAACTCGAGAGAAATGACTCACGAGATCGTTCGGTATTCTGGTTATGTACTATTTTATCCTCATTATATAATTTCTCGTAGAATGACTTGAATTCTTCTACAATTACAGATGGATTGCCAGAGATAGAGCCTGAGGATCTTCTAATGGCTTGTATACTATAATTAGGGGGTCTGTTTCTCAGCTTGTTGGCGAGCATAGTATCTGGCTTGTTTGCTTTATCGAAAAATTTCCTCTTTGACCAATTCAGGGATATATCAGCCTGGGATGTTAATAGAAGATTTAGTTCTATTTTGGCATCTCTTATTGGTTTGAGTAGGTTGGGGTTATTGGATTGTTTATGTTTGTCCTCTAGGGTTTTCAATTTAGATTGTAGTAAATTTATTTTGTATTCACGTTCTCTTTTCTTTCTAGACGCAATACTAATTAGTATGCCCCTTAGCGTGGCTTTATGAGCTCCCCAAAGGGATAGATAGGAGTCCACCGAACCGTGGTTTAGTTGGAAAAATTGATCTATTTCGTTGGCTACTAATTGGGCGGTGGCAGGGTTTTTTAAGAGGGCTTCATTAAGTTTCCAGTTTGATCTAGGTCTGTCCAGAATTAGCTGGGTGCACCTTAGCTCTATAAGCGCATGATCTGACCATGAAATATCATGGATCCCTGTATGGGAGATCTGCGGGACCAGTCTGCTAGAGATAAAGAAGTAGTCGATTCTGCTATATGAGGAGTGGGGGTGTGAGAAAAAGGTATAATCTCTATCAGTGGGGTGTTGTTCCCTCCAGATATCTAGGAGATTATTCTCTTTCAAACCCTGACGTAGAGTGTATGACGCAAGCTTGGATTGCCGGGGATGAGGGTTTGATCTGTCCATGGTAGGATCGAGGGCTGTGTTGAAGTCCCCTGCTATTATTAGAGGGCCCTGTGCAACCTTGTTTAATTTATTGAAAACGCTTGTGAAGAAATTGGGGTCCAAATCGCCAGGGGCGTAGATAGATGCAATGGATAGTGTTTGACCATTTATAGAACCTATGAGGATTATATATCTTCCGTTGTTATCTTTAATTATCTTTTCTGCTTTAAAAGGACACTTGTTATGGAATATAATTGCTACTCCCTTTGTTTTCTTTGAGGAGGATGAGAAATAGAATTGTCTGAATCTTTTGTCTAGATATTTTAGGGCGCTCTTTCTGCTGAAATGTGTTTCTTGTAGTAGAATGATATCAGCTTTTTTCCGCTGGTAGTCAGCAAAAGCTACACGTCGTTTATTTGGGCTATTTAGGCCTTGCACATTGTGGGATATGATTATTAACCCCATTACGGCATACCTAGTCGGGAAGCTCTAACCTTAGTGTTTGGTGGTGATCTTTACCTTTTCTTCATCTGTCCATGACATCGGTGTCCCTCTGAGGGGTCCCTCAGCGTGTTGCGCGGCGAGCGGCCAGATGGGGAGGGGGAGGGTAGGAAGGAAAAACAAGGGATGAGACATACAGAAATTTAACAACGGAGATCCTTGTGGGGTCTGAGACACCAATGGATCTCTTGCCTTTGGAGGAAGGCTGGAATCCCGTACACCAGAATCTGTTGTACGATGGACCAGGTCAAATCGGCCTTCTCCCCTCCAAAGGACTTGGGTGAATGTCCTGTGATTACCCAGGACATTCTGAATCGGCAACATGGCAAGGGCCAGGGGTGGGTGGCTCCTTGCCTCGGCCTATCATAAACAATGATATACAAACACACACATAACTATTTAATAACGTTAACTGTGAAGTTAATGAAAAAGAACAGAAACCTGTATTCCACAATTCCAGAAAACTATATATGGTGGACAGTCTGAGGCGTGTCCAGATACGGACTGTCTTTACCTGTACTGGATCTTATTTACCATGGGTACCCCGTTTGAATATCTTAAGGGCTTGTGGAGCTTCCATCTATATACCCTAAAATCCCGTCTAGAGCTGCTTCTATAATTATTTTTAACCTAAATTTCCCCTCTTTCATCTTCCCAACTCCCCCTGGATATTGTTAGGTGGATGAGGTGTCTGAAGATTGGGGTTATATATATATATATATATAGTGGGCTGGTTCCCCTCAAAATGCCCTTTTTGTGGATTGAATCTCGGTGGGTGCCTCTTGGGGGAGGGGGGTCGGATGTATGGAGGGGGGGGGGGGGGGCGAAGAGGTGTGGGGGGATGTCTCTAGTGCTTGGTGACTCCGTTGGGTGTAGTCCATCTTGGGCACAGTCCCTGGTGTGCGCCTCCTCTGTTGTGGGCTGCCTCCGCTGATGGTGGATTGAGTCTCTCCTATTCAGGATATTGCTCCGCTTCCGGGTGTACCACGATTGCCGCCGTGTTGGTGTACAGGTTTGAAGTGTCCAACTTTATTCAGGTGTTCCGAGGACAAACGTACATTCTGCAGATATTGCCCTTTTAAGGCTCACTTGATCTTTAATTGGCATCAATTAAGGGTCTTCTCTGGGGATTTTCTCGACGAATTGGTCACTTTGCTCCAGGACGGCTCAGGGGAGGACGTACCCGCTTCTACCAGGTCAGTAGAATCTCGTTGGAGGCCCAATTTTTTCAGGAACTGGTTCTTGTCATCCAGAGAGCGAATGGTGTGGGCTGCTCCATTTTTTAGGACCATAAGTCCGAAGGGGAATACCCAACGATACCGTACCCCCTTATCACGGAGTAGTTTGGTGATGGGGAAGAGGGTTCTTCGTTTGGCAAGGGTTGTAGGCGACAAGTCCTGGAACACCAGGAGCTTAACCCCTTCGAATTCCACTGACCCCGAAGCTCTGGAGATTTGGCAGACAGCTTCTTTTATTTGAAAATAATGTAACCGTACTATTATGTCTCTTGGGGTGTCATTAGGCTGTGGTTTGGACCGGAGGGCCCTATGGCATCTATCCAGGTGTAGGGCCGTGTCGGGCTTATCAGGGAATAGGCTTGTCAGCCATCTTGATATGAAGTCCTCAGGGTCTGTAAACTCTTCAGGGACGCCACGCACCCTGATATTGTTCCGGCGGTCCCTATTTTCCGCATCTTCTTGTTTGCAAGACAGCTCATTTATTTGAGCCTGAAGGCTGGCTGAAGTTTTGTCTTGCTTGCGGACTGCCCTGATCGTGGAGTCTAGTTTAGTCTCTATTTCGTCAGGTCTGGCGCCAATACTGTTAATGTCTTTTTTCAGATCTTCCAACTCTTTATGCATATACGCCTTCATCTCGTTACAGAACTCCCTCATCGCTCTTCTAGTTATTGATTCTGTGTCCCCTGGGTCAGCTCTTCCCTCCGGTAGCCGATCATCTTCAGATTCTGAATCTGCAGATGGCGGCCGGGTTCCCGCTCTGTCTTTGCGCACCGAGTCCGTTTTGTTAAAATAATTCGTGAGTACCGTGCCCTGACGGCCCGATTTTGGTCTCGTTGGCATCCTGGGCTGTTCCTTAACGGGGACGTGTGCTTTGAGAAAGTTATGTATAAATTTTGTATTGTGTGTGTGCTTTTAAATTGCTGAGGGATGCGGAGCTCACATTCTAGTCATCCATGTACCTAGCCCTCGCGCATGTGCCTCCCAAAAGATAACTTGTGCAGGTTATTAATTGCAGCCTGTGTCTGTTCCTTTTTTTTTGTTCAGCAAATGTGAGCAGAGAGGGTGGGCCAAGAGGCCGTCAGTCTCCCCGCAGCAGGGCTGCACTTGCTGGCAAACTCCTTCCCCCGGGATGGATCTCCCTCTCCCCTCCGGAGCTCGCGGGTCCCCGTGCCACGAGGGGAATCGCTTGCACTGGCTCCACTGCACGTTTATGTGACTTTTGCAGCACCTCATACACCGGTCAGCGCCATCATGAGATACCGGCTCAGTGCGGGTGTACTGAAGTTATTGGGAGAGGGGCGAGCGGTCACTGCTTCGTATTATATTGTGCTTGTCCTTGTGTACTTGTGCACTGGGGCCCACTCGTTCTCTCCCCCACCTCCCCCATCAAGCAGTTTTTCAGGCTGAGTGCCACTGTAGGGCTCCTTTAATTTCGTCCGGTGGCCATTTTGGAATTTTCGGCTGCAGGGACACTGGGGCTCCGGTTCTCCCGAGCGTTTGTCGCTCGCTCGTTTTGCCGCCACGGGGCCTCTCGGGGTGTGGGTGAGTCTCCCCTGATCGTGGGGCACTTTGTTCGCCCCCCTCTGGATGGTTTTACGGTGTACGTCACCGTTTTTAAATTGGAGCCGCACGGAGCCCTCTGGCTTTTGTCAGTGTGTTTTTGACTGCCTTTATTTATTTATTAATGTTGCACTGAGTTGCGCTGAGTTGCGCTGTGTCGGGCGGCTATGCGGCTCTCCGGGTTGTCAGCCCCAACCTTCCCCCCTGAACCGGCGATTCTCAGGAGTCCCGCGCGGCCCCGGCGGCCATCTTAGTGTCGGGTACAGAAGGAGGGACACGAGCCTCCGGCAGCAGATGAACCCCAGACGCACCCCGTTAAAGTTTGTTTATTTATTTATTTGTGTGCTGCTGAATCGGGCGGCTATGCGGCTTGCAGGCAGTGCGTGCGGATGGGCAAGAACAGGGGGGGGGGCAGGATCCACTCACTCTTTCTCTGCCAAGCTCTCCTCCACGATCTCTCGTCAGCGTTAGGCTTCTGTTCCTGTAATCGTTAGATTAGGTATATCTTGAGAGATAATAGTGATATTAGCTTGCAGCTCTTGATATGGTCTTTAGAGATTTGCTAAATATAAGTTGTTTTATTAATTTTGGAGTATGGATGTGTTAGGATTCACTAAGTTTCTGTAGGGAGCTCCAGTGTTAAGCATCCATCTTGTTAGTGTGCCAGGCCACGCCCCCAAAGATTTTTTTTAATAACACAATACTGTTGTGCTGTACATGTTTTGACTTTCTGTACTTTAATAAAGGAGATGTTGCGTGTTTTAACTTGTATTAATAAAGAAATGTTTTCACTTACTGTACACAGGAACTGCACAATTCCAGTCCCCGAAGGCCGTAAACAGGCCTGGTTTTCAAGGTTATTCTGAAAATCGGGCCTGTTTGCGGCCCTCGAGGACTGAAGTTGTGCAGGCCTGACTAACTGTTCTGTACACCATCCTACTGTAAATGTTTTGACTTTCTGTACTTTAATAAAGGAGATGTTGCGTTTTTTAAATGTTATGAATAAAGAATTTTTTTTAATAACACCATACTGTTGTGCTGACTGTAAACCATACTTACATAATACATGTAGAATAAATGCATACTTTTTATTTTTTCGGGTTTATTATACAGTATATATAAAAAAGTATTGTATACGGTCTGAAAACATCAGCATACTGTTTCAGGTATTCTATCCTACACAATACAACGGCCAGTAAACTGTAGACTCCGTACGTGTTTTTTTACTCAGATTCAGCAATGTGCAGGCATTGTAACACAAAGCGATATTATCCATCGAAATCCCTCCATTTGCCGTTTTCCGCATGAGATGACAAAGTTTTCTTTTCTGAGGAACAAAAAAAAGTAAAAGTTTTACTGTAATGGTCAGTTAGTCAGTCCCCTAAAGAAGTTCCCACAGTCAGTCCCACCAATAATTTTCTCGGGGGGCGTCTCCTGTTCACATGTGCATACGCCTACCGTCGATGAGATGACACGCATACAGTATGCGTTTCAAGAAGGTTCCAATGCGCATGCGCCTAGCATTTCACCAATTGTGCAGTATCTTCTGTAGAAGCCGCTCAGCCAATGATATTGCTTACAGGAGAATCGCTTGACTTTTGAATCGCACTGATATTGATATTTTCAAAATAAAAAAAAACAGAATAAAATACGGCAACATTACTCACCATAGACTTTCCCAAACAGCTGGCGCCGAGCCACTGCCAGTCCCGTATTCTTGATCATACATGTTGTTTACAGGTGACAGCGGGACTACTACAGCTGTAGTCAGCTGATGTGGCTGGAAATCGCTTAGGTACATGCAAGCTTGCTCGAAACTGTACACGAAATCCGGCTCAGGCTGCAGGTATCCGGGCAGGGACAGACAGCAAGGGTTGCCGGTCACCAGGTTTTCACTGACGGTCGGACCGTTATTGGAAGCTGTCGCTGTCGCTGTCGCATTGCTTGCCAGCGACTGACGTTTCTTAGTTGGTTTTAACACGACCTTTCGCCTTTTGCAGTCTCCATGATAATAGATACGGGAAAAACCCGGTGATACACACCAATACCCTCCAATAAAATCGGGATCAATACGAAAAAACATGGATCACTACATAACTTTTTCCTTATTGCACGCTTCCACACATGAGCATCTGGTGAAAATTTGTAAAAGTCATAGTTTTCGATAAAATACTGATAAATTTGACCAACTGTTGCCATCTTATCATCTGTTGCATTAATTGCGGCCCATATTAAATAAGCGTACGTTCTGTCGGGTTTTTGGAACACGGAGCCTGAGGAAGCCCAAGAAAGGTCGAAACGCATAGCTCGAAACCCCCTAGTTTTTTGAACCTGCACGGCCACCGTCCGGAGTGGGACAACGGAGGCACAGCACTGTGTCCGGACGCGGACACAGTTAGCTGCACACCACGCGCCCTGTATTATCTTCCTAAAGGACTGGCTGTTACCCCTTTGTAGTGCCTATAACTTTTCAGTTATAAGCACTTTTTATCGTTTTATTGTTTCACTCAGTGTAAGAGTCTTATGCTTGGCCATATTATCCCGTGGCAGGAATCTCCCAGTTTTGGATTATTTATTGGAGTTCGCAGGAGGAACATCAAGATTCCAATCCAAGTTTGCGCTCACACTTGGCCGTGTGAGTTATAGTATTTTGTTATTATTTTTACTTCCAATTCCCACTGTTTATTCAGTGTAATCTTCATTTGAGAGACTTTTGTGTATGCAGATGATAAAGAAACCTCCCCCAAGACTACGTGTCCGTGTGAGTGACTGCAGTCTTTTCTGCTTTTTGTATACCTTTGGAGTCAGAGTTCTGTTATTGTTATTTATCATCTCCCAATATTCATCTATTCATTTATTTATTCCGAGGGTGACACCGCATCAAGGAGCCAGAAGTAGAAGTGCACAGACCGAGAAAGAAGAAAAACAACACAAGAAAAACGAAGAAGACCAAAAGAAACCTTGATGCGACAGCATTTGCACAAGGCCTTGTAAGTGTTTATGGTATTATACACTTCAATATCCCCACGTCAATTGTTTCAGGAACTAACATACCTGAACCTAATTTGCTATTCCTATTTACCCCTCAACCTGTGCTCTCCCTTTTTTCCTTTTGTATCCCTACACCGTTAAGGATCCTGGATAGATCCTTTTGGGGTTTGAGTCACAGGAAGAGACCAAGAAGCGGAGGGGTTATGAGTTTTTAAGGTTGTAATTCCACATTTTTATTTCCCCACCTTTATCAAATTTTGAGGTAGCGCTCGGGTATTTCTTTCTACTACAGTAAACACAGTCATGTAATCTTACACCCCCCCCTTCCTTTTTTCACTGCAGCTGCTGAAAATCCTGTATACTGTAAATAAACAGACATGGTTAGTTTGATTAAAAAAAACACATGTTAAAACACATTTTATTTGTTTTGATTTTGAAATAAATGATTAGACAATATAAGTATTTAAAAAAAATTTTTTTTAAAACACAATTTTTTTTTTGCACAAACAAATTTTTATACAGTAACATACTTACTGTACCTGTGCCTGATTGACAGAAATAAATGATTAGACAATATAAGTATTTAAAAAAAAAATTAAAAACACAATTTTTTATTTTTGCACAAATGAATTTCTATACAGTAACATACTTACCTGTGCCTGATTGACAGAAATAAATGATTACACAATATCAATATTTCAAAACCATAAAAAACAAACAGAAAATGATTAAACACATTAAACAATAAAACAATGGTAATGTTTTTTTTTTGGGATGAAAACTTTTGCACTACTGTAGAGTTTGGGAAAAGTCGTTAGCAAGAGGGGTGTCACTCCAAGCACGAGCCCTTGTATGCCTAAACAGGCCATTTATAGTGTCTCTCACAGCTCTCATAACTGTAGGGGTAACACGGAAATAACGCTCAAATTCATTCAACATTTTATTTCTTAAATTTGCTGGCAGAGCCCTCTTTCTTTTATTTTCTTCATAATTTACACTGTGGGTCCAACCACTGTACATCACAAAACTGACGTGGTGTTTAAATATTGCCAGGGAAAATTTCTGGGTTTCACCAGCACATCCAGTCCTGTATTTCTCCCGGTCGTGCTGGGTCAGGTCGGTCAAGATGATGTCCGGCATCGTTGGAAGCCTGGGTACTGGTGTACTTCTGGCAGCAGGCGAGGGTAGGCGGTGTGGGAGGATGCTTTCCTCCTGTTGTGGCCTTACCGGGGTTGTCACCTCGTCCTCAAAGGCATACAGGCACACATATTCTGATGGATGGGGTGAGCATGTGGTGCTTGGTGAGGGAAGCGTGAAGGTCACGTCATGCTGGCCACCCTCCTGCTCCTGCGTCGGAAATACAGGGACAAGACCTTGCAGGAAAATATACCACCCCACAAACTTCCTTTTCATCTTCTCCATGTTCCTTGCCATCTTCTCCATGTTACTTGCCATCTTCTCCATGTTACTTTCCATTTTCTCCATGCGCATATCCATACTCAACATGGTCTCCAAAAGAAGATCAAACGTTTGCTCCGTGCTGTAGACATCTGCGTAGGTGGGTGGTGGAGAAGGTGACCAGGGGGTTGCCAGGAGAGCAGCAGCATCGAGGATAGGTTGGGGAGCATGTGAGCCGGGGGTTGACAGGAGAGCATCCTCAAAGATGGGTTGTGGAGCAGGTGAGTCGGGGGTTCACAGGAGAGCATCTGCGTGGAGGATGGGTTGTGGAGCAGGTCGACAGGGGGTTGACAGGAGAGCAGCAGCGTCGAGGATGGGTTGTGGAGCAGGTCAGCAGGGGGTTGACAGGAGAGCAGCAGCATTGAGGATGGATTGTGGAGCAGGCCGGCCGGGGGTTGACAGGTGAGCCTGGGGTTGTGGAGCAGGTGAGCTGGGGGTTGCCAGGAGAGCAGCAGCGTCGAGGATGGGTTGTGGAGCAAGTGAGAGGGGGGGTGCAAGGAGATAATCGTGTTTCCACATGACTTGCACAGTGCTAAGTGCGCCAATCTTCTTCTTTACAATATAAGGCTCAGGGGTCTTAAACTTTGGAGCCTTCGGAACATTTTCTTTATTCTGCTTTGGTTTTCGCTTAGGTTTTGGCTGGGAAACAGCTTCCGTCTTTCGCTTGGCCGGCACGGCAGAAGAAAGCTGGTTCCTGCGTCCGTAGAATCGGGGGCGATCCATGGAAACTGAAGGACGAATGCAAAATGCAGTATCTGGACAAGAGCAAGTTCAGATAGAGATCAGTGTGTGAGAGTCTATGCAATTTGTCTCACCTTTTATTTAAATTTTTTCGCGGGCATGGACACGAGGTGCAGGTGTTAAAAGTGGAAAGACTGTGTACTAATCCTGACGAGTGACGTTGAGGCACATTAAATTAAAGTATAAATACACCATCCATTTTGTGTATTCAATGCACATTCAATACACATAGAATTCACATCGAATTGCTCTGTGTGTGCTTGCAATTTATTTCTATCAGCAGCGATGCCAAAGAAAAGGATTTAAAAAAATCTCAGCTTGAGAATAAAGGATTTGTACCATAATGGACACAGCATTGCACAGATCCACCGCTGGTTAGCTGCTTCGGGCCTCGTTTTAGCAAAAAGCACTGTTTGTTATCATGCGCATGGGAAGGCAAAAAACGTCAAAAGAAAGCCGACTGTCACTACTAAAGTAGAGGCAGCAATTATTCTAACAAAAACCAGTGGCAATTCCCCAAAAGACCCAGGTACACCCAGGTACATTCTGAATACATTTCCTTAAACTAGCCCCAGCATTTTTGCATTGATTAATGGCCTATCAGATTAAAAGCGGGGGTCCCTGGCAGTCCCATTCAAACTGAATTGGAATGCCAGGGATCCCTGCTGTGTTAATCCTATGGGTCGTTAGTCAATGCAGAAATGCCTTAAACATGCCTCAAACTAGCCCAGAACATACCCAGCACATACCCTGAATGTAACCCGGCTAGTTTAAGGCAAATGTTAGAATAAGCGTTGCCTCTACTGTAAGTAAGTACTTACTGTATTGTCCTCCATAACTCTACCAACGTCTTGTACGGAACTGTACAGTACTAGTATGCCTGTGTTCAATATTTTATTAATCTTTATAGTACCTTTCGACTGTACAGTATAACATTTTTGCCATTCTTACAATCAGTCACTAGCTTTTTAAGTCAACTCTACAGTAATATACTGTACTGTCTTCTGTACTTTAGGAGGTGGTGTCATAGTGTAATCATTTCAAAAGATTCTATTTTCTTTGAACTAATAATCCTGCAGTTTGAGGGGCTATTTATTTATTTTATTCATACTGTATACTGTAGCGCCCGAAGTGTACTCACAGTACAATAAATGCAGCAGCCACATCAGACAATAAGAAATCTGTGCGCTATTGTGATGCTTAATTTGCCTACTGTAACAAATTGTTCTGTTTTTCTTTACACATTGGGGCGAACACTCTTCTGGTGGACCAAATAAGTGACGCGAATGATGAGACGTGTTCCACAAGGGTAAAGAATGCACTAGAGGCTACTCACAAAATAAAAGCATCAGAGACCAGTATCAGGTTGATGAGACGGAAATTGGGATGGAAATATGGGCGTTTTAAGTAAGTACAGTATACAGTACGTCACCCATGCCCTCTTTTTTATGTTAGGCTCCCTCCTAATACAGACAACAGAAGGATAGGGAGTGATCACAGGACCATACTAATTGAATAAAGTGATTATGTACATAAATAAGGTAATCAAATGATGGGTGCAATCTGAGAACTGAAAAGTGAATCAGAAAAGGTGAAGGGGAAACACAAATTGGATGTGCCCCCTAAAAGAATTCACTTAAATGCACACCACCAGGTATAAAAGTTAACTTTTAATAAATTTACTTAAAACATATATTACCAAAGTAATGTGTAATGTGAATTAAAATTATATTAAATCAACGCTATCAGGCATCCGTGTCGTCAATTATAAAGTCATACTATCCCAGTTGACCACTTAATGTTGGTGGGATATAGAGGACAGAGGATGCTAAGAGTCGGGGTATTAACCCCTCTGGAGCAACGGTGAGACCAAGTAGTAGGAGTATATAAATGTTCACAAGTGGGTGTCCAATGGATTAAATATCCAGCTTCCTTGCTAAATTACCAGCACTGCGCACTACAATAGAGACTTAAGTGTGTTAGAGTGAGAGTGCTTGAATGATAAAGCTGGCATATGTAGTGATAATATTAGTACATGCACTGCATCATAAAGCTGCCAGACACAGCAGTACTAGGGTGAATTCACAGTGATGAACTGTGAGAACGCCTCACTTAGAGTGCAAGGAATGCAGGCACACTGACTATGAAATTAAATAAATAAACAAATAACTAACTACTGGGGTCTGCACAGTTAGAACCAGGAGACTGCAGACACTACATTAAAACAGCTCCAAGTAGGAGACTGACAACATTGCGCGTCCAACGCGCGTTTCCCTCCAGCAAAAGAGCTTCTTCAGGGACAGATTTTACTGGGGGAGAGAGGTCTGAACCCTTTTATACCCTTGCAATACCCTAATTGCACAATCAGTAGCTATCAGCTGTTGCACATGCGCACTGAGCTCACGCCCAAACTGACTCAATAAAGGGCTCAAATGCTAATAAATTGCAATATCAGGAGAATCCTTAGCATTGTACCTTTATTTAGCCGTGTTTCCATCGTTATCCGGCTGTTGGTAAAGTTTCTAAAGCTATAAATCATGAGCGCCGCATGGAGTGTCTAATGCGCATGCGCGGGGACTTAGACAATATTTCTATGTTAGTCCGTGCGCGTTGCGCATGCGTGGGAACTTAGACGTAGTTTCAATCTATTCCGTACCCATTGCGCATGCGCGGGGACTTAGAAAACATTTCTATATTACTCCGTGCGCATTGCGCATGCGTGGGCACTTAGACGTAATTTCACTTTGTTCCGTATACAATGCGCACGCGCAAGGACTTAGAAATTGTAGACCATTGTAACCCAGTCATTATGCGCATGCATGGGGACTTAGAAACAATTCCGAGGACTTAGGAATTATTCCATTCGTGTCTGTACGTACAGACACGAATGGAATAATTCCTAAGTCCTCGGAATTGTTTCTAAGTCCCCACTCATGCGCATAATGACTGGGTTACAATGGTCTACAATTTCTAAGTCCTTGCGCGTGCGCATTGTATACGGAACAAAGTGGAATTACGTCTAAGTGCCCACGCATGCGCAATGCGCACGGACTAATATAGAAATGTTTTCTAAGTCCCCGCGCATGTGCAATGGGTACGGAATAGATTGAAACTACGTCTAAGTTCCCACGCATGCGCAACGCGCACGGACTAACATAGAAATATTGTCTATGTCCCCGCGCATGCGCATTAGACACTCCATGCGGCGCTCATGATTTATAGCTTTAGAAACTTTACCAACAGCCGGATAACGATGGAAACATGGCTAAATAAAGGTACAATGCTAAGGATTCTCCTGATATTGCAATTTATTAGCATTTGAGCACTTTATTGAGTCAGTTTTGGCGTGAGCTCAGTGCGCATGTGCAACAGCTGATAGCTACTGATTGTGCAATTAGGGTATTGCAAGGGTATAAAAGGGTTCAGACCTCTCTCCCCCAGTAAAATCTGTCCCTGAAGAAGCTCTTTTGCTGGAGGGAAACGCGCGTTGGACGTGCAATGTTGTCAGTCTCCTACTTGGAGCTGTTTTAATGTAGTGTCTGCAGTCTCCTGGTTCTAACTGTGCAGACCCCTGTAGTTAGTTATTTGTTTATTTATTTAATTTCATAGTCAGTGTGCCTGCATTCCTTGCACTCTAAGTGAGGCGTTCTCACAGTTCATCACTGTGAATTCACCCTAGTACTGCTGTGTCTGGCAGCTTTATGATGCAGTGCATGTACTAATATTATCACTACATGTGCCAGCTTTATCATTCAAGCACTCTCACTCTAACACACTTAAGTCTCTATTGTAGTGCGCAGTGCTGGTAATTTAGCAAGGAAGCTGGATATTTAATCCGTTGGCCACCCACTTGTGAACATTTATATACTCCTACTACTTGGTCTCACCGTTGCTCCAGAGGGGTTAATACCCTGACTCTTAGCATCCTCTGTCCTCTATATCCCACCAACATTAAGTGGTCAACTGGGATAGTATGACTTTATAATTGACGACACGGATGCCTGATAGCGTTGATTTAATATAATTTTAATTCACATTACACATTACTTTGGTAATATATGTTTTAAGTAAATTTATTAAAAGTTAACTTTTATACCTGGTGGTGTGCATTTAAGTGAATTCTTTTAGGGGGCACATCCAATTTGTGTTTCCCCTTCACCTTTTCTGATTCCCTCCTAATACAGTATCATACTGTACAGTATGTCCAGCATTTAGTGGCTCTAACATTTTTCCTTGTCATTACAGAGCATATCCTATGATAAGGGAAGCCAACAAAATAAAAAGAGTGGACCAGGCACGGGCGTGGATTTAAAGTGGCGAGACTTTCAATGATGTCATCTTTACAGACGAGACAACTGTAGAGCTTGAGAGGTTTGCCCGTTTTGGATTCTACAAAAAAGGACGCCTATCTGTGAAGCCGCGTCCCAAGCACCCAGTGAAGATGCATGTGTGGGGTGCCATCTCTAGACAAGGACCAGGATGCATCATTATCTTTGAGGGTAAAATAATGTACAAATACACATGCTGTGGCCTTACGCACTGACAGCTGTACTATATTCAGTATTTTGTACACTAATGTTACATTTATTTTCTTGTTTCCAGGAATCATGAATAAAGCGTTCTTCCAAGATCACATAATTACACATGTTGTTGAATACATAAAGAATGATTTCCCATCTGGTCACCGGTTCTTCCAGGACAATGATCCGAAACACACAGCGTCGACGGCTCACATTCTTGCCAGTGGTATCAACTGGGTTAAGACGCCAGCGGAGTAAGTTGGGTAACCTTTTCTTATTGTTTTATATAGTTTACTGTATATCTCCTTACGTAATTCACCTTTTTTCTCCCCTCCTACTGTATTACAGATCACCAGATTTTAATCCCATTGAAATGGTATGGCATGAGTTGAAGGATTATATCAGAAAAGTGTGGAAACCGTCCAAAAAGGAAGAATTGGAAAAGGGGACATTGAATTTCTGGAACAATATACTCACCGTAGCCAGATGTAATAAATATATTGATCATTTTGCGACTGTGTTGCCTATTGTTATAAAACGTAATGGCCAGGCCTCGGGAAAGTAATAAGGCACAGGTAAGTATGATACAGGTAAGTATGGCCCTAAATATAACCATGTCTGCAATTATTGTTTCTTTTCCTTTTCAGAAATGCCGCAAGCAAGGAAGGGTGGGGGGATGTGTAAGATAATAGTACGGTGTTCATGTACAAACCAGCCTGTATCTTACACAAACCCCCCCTCTCCCACCTCTCTCAGTAGTTACTGTATAGAAATTCGTGTTTGCCAAAAAAAGTTTTAAAAAAAATCTTTGAAAAATATACTGTATTGTTATTGTTTAAACCATTTATTTCTGTTAATCAGGCATACGTAAGTACACTGGCGACACACTTTATTGCAGTGTGGCCAGTACCGCAAGGCGGGAGATTTCCCGGCTTGCAAGTGGCAGCCCCTCGGCGTGCCGCGCGTCTCCGATGCGCGGTCACGCGTCATCGGGTGCCTGCGCCCCCTGCACGCACGTCCAGGGCTCCCCGAGGGAGCCCTGGTGTCCCGCGATGTGGGGGATGGCAGCAGGGGTTTCCGGGGGACACGGCGGACCCGGAGAGGAGAGGGGGAAGCCGCGATTGGCGGGCCTCTCCTCCGCTGCTTCGGCGCGCGCCCGGCACCCTCCGGCGCGCGCCAGGTAACTGCTGCGGCCGAGAACGGGCAAATGCTCGAATAAACTCGGCCGCAGCAGTATGATACAGGCACTTTACTGCACTGTAAGTACTATATGGCACTCAAACTAACCATAAACACACAAAATCCACGGGGAGCATGGGGAGGAAACAAAAATACATTTAAGTGCAGCCAAAAATGACAATGTGAAAAAAGCCTTCAATTGACTTGGCTCTAATGAATTGACTACTTACAAGATGTAAGAGTCAAAAAGGCAGGGTTGACTCAAACGGTCAGAGGTAAGTGGATGATGCAGTTGTCATCAAAGTGGATCAGGTCCCCAGGATCACGTACCCCAATGTAGAGTGAAAAACTGGCATAGCGCAGATCACTCAAGATAAAAATAGCTTTATAACAATAAAATATTATACTCACCTTCTAACAATAAAAAACGGGCATATCACACTGCATTAGTGTAGGAAGATTTTAGCCAGCTGGCTCACCGTCCCACAACGTTCCCCCACTCCCCCGCTTCAGCCTCCGGTCAGCTGTTTAGACTGCTCCGACTGGCGTGTGACGTCACTTCCGGTTTCGCCGCTCGGTGAGGGCTGGATCCTCCTGCAACTCCTCTGCTGTATGCTGAGGAAAAAAGCAGTCGCTTTCGAAACGCGTAGAGTGGGAGTCTTATTCAGAGAGGAGCATACAGCAGAGGAGTTGCAGGAGGATCCAGCCCTCACCGAGCGGCGAAACCGGAAGTGACGTCACACGCCAGTCGAAGCAGTCCAAACAGCTGACCAGAGGCTGAGGCGGAGGAGTGGGGGAACGTTGTGGGACGGTGAGCCAGCTGACTAAAATCTTCCTACACTAATGCAGTGTGATATGCCCATTTTTTATTGTTAGAATGTGAGTATAATATTTTATTGTTATAAAGCTATTTTTATCTTGAGTGATCTGCGCTATGCCAGTTTTTCTCTCTACATTGGGGTACGTGATCCTGGGGACCTGATCCACTTTGATGACAACTGCATCATCCACTTACCTCTGACTGTTTGAGTCAACCCTGCCTTTTTGACTCTTACATCTTGTAAGTAGTCAATTTATTAGAGCCAAGTCAATTGAAGGCTTTTTTCACATTGTCATTTTTGCTGCACTTAAATTTATTTTTGTTTCCTCCCCATGCTCCCCGTGGATTTTGTGTGTTTTGCTGTTACTGTGGGGGAAGAGTGAAGACTACCCCTTCCAGTGGGTTCCAGAGCAGGGGGTGAAACTGTATTTACTTAAATTTTTATCACATTTTTCACTTATTTAAGTTTTTGATTAGTCACTTATTATTAGTGTCCACTTTTTATTTGTTTGCGCCTGTGTTCACTTTACCACTATACACTCAAACTAACCATGTCTGCATTTATTGTTTCTTTTCATTTTCAGAACTGCCGCAAGCAAGGAAGGGGGGGGTAGGTGTAAGATAATAGTTACTTTATAGAAATTCGTGTTTGCCAAAAAAAAAAATATGTTTTAAAAAAAATCTTTTGAAGTACTTTATTTTCAGAGCTGCAGCCACCTCTCTCCCCATCTCGCAATGCCATAACAAAGAGCAAGACAAGAGCTACTGTATTGTATTTTTGTACTGTATTATGAATTAAAAATAAAATCTATTTTTTAAACCCCTCTTGCAGACCTGAAATTCTTATGAAAAGTTCAACAAACAAAGCATTGCACTTCACATTAGTTTGGGAAAAAATATATATAAAAACAAAAAATGCTTTTTAAAAATTATTACTATTTTTATTGTTTAATCAATCATTTCTGTTAATAATGCAATAAAATGCTATAGAAAAATACTATTTTCGTGCATTAAGGATTATCCAACATGTCTTCTGCCCAGCTCATGATAATCACGCAACAGTACATTTACGTGAATGGCATTTACGTGAATGGCATTTACGTGAATAGCATTTACGTGAATGGCTCTGTTGGAGGGCTCTGTTGTTGTGTTGTTGATAAGCTTTGAACATCAAGTTGACTTGTTTTGTCACAGTACAATAGCAGTTTTAGAAGGGCTTACTTAGCTCAGCCTGTATCTCACACAACATGTTAATCTTATTACTAGTGTGGGGGGGGGGTGTTGTGTTGAAGAAAAGGCAAGTTAGAACTGCTTAGCTTATCGCACTTGCGCATGCGTGGCATGGTTTGTGAGAGGTGTTGATAAGAAGTTGAAATCCTTGAGCCGTGTGTGTGTGCGGGGGGGGGACAGGGGGTGCGAGGTGTATGCAGGATTACCTGTACTGTAGTTCAAAGACATATTCTCAACAGGTCATAATAATGTTTTGATCCCCACACCCCCAAATAAAAATCACAGTACTACAGTATGCCACCCACCTCAGAAAGAACGTACATGACTAGTGTGGAATTAAAAAGCACCAGTACTGTTTGATTCTCATAATATCCATAATTGCTATGCAAGCCCATGGCGATAACCCCAAAAAATAAATATTGTATTTGTAAAATTTGAATCTCATAATATCCAAAATTGCTATGCAAGCCCATGGGGCACCAGTGTCCTAGTGTCCAGCCCACATTTGTCACTCCAACCCAAAGTGTGTGTTACAGTGCTTCTCAATGTATGGCCATTGGTGCATGTTGTTGGAATGTGATACCTGCCAGGTTCTCTGCCACCCCAAACCACCAATTGATGAAAGAGGCCCATCTGGTCTCACACCATCACTGTCAGCAATGGGATACACCTCTACACGGGGTGGACTCCCGCTGGAATATCTAACCATGAAGAGAGTCTCAGGGGGCTATACCCTAAGCTCAACGGCTTTGCGTTCTGATTTTGCAAAAAAGCAGGTTCGTTAAAAAGTGAGGCCGGAGACGCGATTCACTAAGGCCTTGAGCCCATTTTTTAACGTACCTGCTCAAAATAGCTCAATAGACCCACAGCGTACGTGTTGCTTTTTTTCCCCCTGCTAGCGTTCTTAACCTTTACGTACTCTAGCTGATAGAAAAAAAAGCTGCATGTGACATTTGCGTGGAGATTCTGTATCTCCATGCAAGGCTGTTACAGGCGATCATACACTAAATAAATACATTTTAATAATAGTGTACATGATCAGGGCGTCTCCCGAGTTGAACCGCATTGGTTTCAGGTCCGAGGACCCCCTACTTCAGGAGATAAAGGCCCCGTTATTGGGTGCCGGTATCCCCTGCACTTTAAAGCTCCCGCGTCACGTGACCGGGACATTTAAATTCTGCAGGGATACCGGCACCCCATAAAGGGGCCTATATCTTCTGAAGTAGGGGGTCCCCGAGGCTGAAACCAATGCGGTTCAGCTCAGGAGACCCCCTGCACATCTGCACTAGTATTAAAACACAAATAACAATAAACAATAATTCATTACCGTAGCGGCTATCCGCTATGGTAATGTAGCTGCATTAATGTACATTTTAATAATAGTGTGCGGGAGCAGGGGGTCCCCTGAGATGAACCGCATTGATTTCTGCCTCAGAGACCCCCTGCTTCCCGAGTTACAGGCCCCGGTATGGGGCATCGGGTGCCAGTGTCGCCGCCATCTTTATAGCGTCCAAGACGCGACGTGGGCTCTATCTTTATAGATAGAGCAAGAAATCAATGCGGTTCAGCTCAGGGACCCTCTGCTCCTGCACACTATTATTAAAATTTACATTAATGCAGCTTCATTACCTTAGCGGATAGCCGCTAAGGCAATGAAGGGGTTAAGGAAAATTAGCATGTTTATTGGGGACAATTGCCCCCAATAAACAGCACACATCCCCCCCGCCCCCTAACATATACAGTACTGTAATGGGCATAATTACTATTATCCACATATGGATAATAATGCCTTTGCCCATTTTAAATACATATAAATTACAATAAATACAGTAAATATATATTACACTTACCTTTTACAGGCACCCACGATGAATGCCATCTTCATCCTCATCTTCATCCTGCCCATGCCCCCTCCGATGCTGCAAGACACACACAAGAATAAAAACATCCAATGTAATGTCCCCTAACCCCTTAATCACCATTGCATATTAACCGCTACAGGCAATAAGGGGTTAACCCACCCTCACCCACAACTCGGGAGGCCTACATACCGTCCCCCACTAACCCCCCACCCCATGAGGCCTTATCACCTCACCCACTACCCACAAGGGAGGCCTACCCACATAACTTGGGGCCAATACCCCCTTCCCCCACCCCCAGTACCCACAATTAAAACAATACAGAGCCCCACAATAAACATCATTCTATTTATTAAATACATAACCCACCCCCTGTACCCCCCCATAAATACATGATTTATTATTTTACATACAGGGCTAATACCCCAGGCCCACATGAGTCCCCGGTGGGCCTGACGGGTCACCTCACAGACCTAAAGGTTACCAGAAACTTGTTTCATACAGGTTCTGGAGGCCTGTTGGTGGGTCCCGCCAGGCGCCATGGCCCACCAGGTGGTCTCCGCGGGTCACTGTGGGCAACAATTGGGTCCCCACGACAGGCCCGCAGATGTCTGGGGGCCCTGAGTCAGACCCACAGGTGTCTGAGGGGCCTCTGATGGTTCCCATGTGGGTCTAGGGACCCATGGGTGGGCACTATGGGTCTGTGGTGCCCCCACAGATGTGGGGCCACCGGTTCTTCCCCGCAGGTGTCCCCCGTGGACCACGCAGCCTGGTACCCGTGAGATACCCGAGGATACCTCAGGTGGTCTCCAGATGTCTCACGCAGACCAAAGGAACCAACCCTGTATGTAAAATAAATAAACCTGACCTATACATTCAATACATACATCCCCCCCCCAACACATACAGTACAATAATGTGCCAAATAATTATTATCCAGATATGGATAATAGATTATTTGCCCATTATTAAACACATTAACTAGCATAATAAAAAAAATAAAGTTCTACTGACCTCATCAATAAGAAGCCCCCGTCGCCAGCAAATCCTTGTCCTCCGTTGCCCACAAAATACATAGTCAAAACATTGCAATTACATTCAGATATCAATTAACCCCTTAATCACCTTATCGGATAATAACCGCAAAGGTAATTAAGGGGTTAAGCCACCCTGGCCCGATACCCACCCTTCACCAATTCATTTGTACATTGGCTTCATCATGCATATATATATATATATATATATATATATATATATATATATATATATATATATATATACACACACACATGATGAACCAATATACAAATAAATGTAGAAGGGTTATCAAAAACATGCTCTACTACAAATACAACTTCTCCATAAAGACACAGTACAATAAAATCCTATTTCCTTAAAAAAATCCAATCTCATCTTCCAATCAAAAGCCTCAAATGCCAATCAAAACATTGCATTTACATTGTATACATGATGTATACAATCTATGCACCATGTACACTCTGCCAATGAATGTTAACAATAACATATTCCAAACAAAATACCAATACATCCAAACAAGTATACTATTTAAACCAATCAAGTCACCATAAATCAATTAGCATTCATTAATCAAATCACTAAACAATTTAAATTCCATCCATAACAATTAAACAATTAACTATTTATATCGTTAAACCGAACAAGTTACCATCAGACAAAATATAAGTACCAAAAAGAATACAATATACAAAAGCAAGCCTCACCCTGACCTAAAGTACACCATAAAAGACCAAAAATTACATCTATCTAATTCTAAAATACATTACACACACATTTATGCATAGCAGCATATCCCAAATAATTTTAAACACAGCAATACAAGCATTTCCTACCAAACCATTTCATACCCTGTGTGTATATATCGATCTAGACATACATACATACATACATACATACATACATACATACATACATACATACATACATACATACATACAGTGGCAAGAAATGATCTAAAAAAAAAAAAAACATGTAAAAATCCAAAGAAAAAAGAACAAGTTAAATAAAATACATTTCTTTTGTTCACTTACCATTACTTGACCCACTCACAGACTCCCGTTGAACAGCTTACTCTCGAACCAATCCACGCACAGGAACCCATAAAATAATAAACCATAAAATAATTAACATTAAAAAAATAAATAAAAAAAATCCACGGGTCTTCTAAATGTAATCCATCTTCATCTGTATTCTTCTTTCTTGTATCTGCTGCACTCTTCCGGGGTCTTCTTCTCTTCTTCGGCAACGCCCTGGTCTTCATTTTCTTCCGGAGGTCCTTCCTCCTCGGCCTCTGCCTTCAAAATGAGACGACATAGGCTTTTATAGGCCTATGACGTCACATTTTCGTCATATGGGGCCGTGAAAACCATGTGCTTTTGCCGAGAAAAAAAAATGATGACGTCATTTAAAGGCAATGAAAGCACAGCCAATCAGAATGGCTGTGCTTCAATTGCCTTTAAGATGACGTCATGAAAAAAAAAATGGCTGGCCTCACATGGTACGGTAGCCAATCAGAGCGTGGGAAATACATCCCAACTCTGATTGGCCATGTGACAGGCTTTCAATGACGTCACATCCGTTCTCCCCCAAGCCTCTGTCACATGTTCTACTAGAGCCATACTGAGCCACTAATTTAGCCAACTGTGCTGAAGTTTGAATATCATGAAAACAAGGCCTGTTTGCAGCCATCAAGGCCTGGAGTTTTGCAGGAGATTATAGATAGATAGATAGATAGATAGATAGATAGAGATAAAGATGTATGTACACATGTGTGTATATATAATATATATATATATATATATATATATATATATATATATATATATATATATATATATATATATATATATATATATATATATATGTTTATATGTGTGTATATATATATGTGTGTGTGTATATATATACATATGTGTGTATATATGTATATACATACATGCACACACACAGAGAGTATGTGTGTGTGTGTGTGTGTGTGTGTGTGTGTGTGTGTGTGTGTGTGTGTGTGTGTGTGTGTGTGTGTGTGTGTGTGTGTGTGTGTGTGTGTGTGTGTGTATATGTATTTGTATATATATATATACACACACACAACACACACACACACACACAGACACAGACACATACATATATACATATACACACACATTTGTGTGTGTGTGTGTGTGTATATATATATATATATATATATATATATATATATATCCATGTAGAGGTATCAGTACCGTGTTAGCCGAGCTTCAATAATCAAAAAATAAATAGATGATACCGTTCTGTGGCTAACGAAATGCTTTTATTTGTGCAAGCTTTCGAGATACACTGATCTCTTCTTCCGGTGATGTTACAATGAATGAAGCAAGGATTACTTAAAAACAGTGTCTCTTGGAATGTTATCTGTGCTGGTTCTTCCCCCGGTGTGGATGTGTTTTATGGCTAGAGGTGTCAAAGGGCAACTGAAATCAAGTGAAGAAAGAGTGTGTATGTGTATCAGTGTGAATAAAAATGAATGGAGAGCCCACAGTATAAACAGTGCTCTACACAAGGTGTGTGTGGAGTGAGAGGGATATAAATGGAGTGGGTGGGTGTGGAAATGTGAGAGTTTGTAGCACAACTAAAAGTGTGTGTGGATACTATGTGGTCCCTATTGGTGTATAGGGATGGAAAAATAAGGAGTATTAGTATGTGTGAGAGACAGCTGTGTGTGCATACATATAGCACAGTATGTACAGAAATGGCCTTTAGCGCTCATGGGAAGAGAGTTCGCTAGTGTCAGTAATGACTCATAAAATTTCGATCTCTGTTTAGGCCACTGCTAAGTGTCCCGAACAGTTGCATAAATTTGTATTCATGCAACCGTCTCTCTTTCGGGGTTTTAAGATTACCTTTGAGTATGGCAACCCTCAGATCATTCATCTTATGGCCAGAGTCAGAGAAATGTTCGCCAACAGGACTGTCTCTTGTTCCGCGTGTGATGCTGTGGCGATGCAGGTTCATTCTCTTGTTTAGCCCCTGTCCTGTCTCACCTATGTAGTAGCAGCCCCCTGGGCATTTCATGCACATGATGAGGTACACGACATTGCTGGAGGAACAGGTGAACCCTCCTCTGATTTTGTATTCCCGATTCTTGTGTGGTATTTGTATTGTGTCCGCTGTGTAGAGCATTGCGCAGGTTTTGCATCTTGGGTCCTGGCATGGTTTTGTCCCGCATTCAGTTGTACTGCTGAATACTTTACTCCTCATCATAATATTCTTGAGATTATGGGGTTGTCTGTATGATAATAAGGGTGCTTCAGGGAAGACCTGTTGCAGTCTTGTATCTTCCTTTGAGGATGGGTTGTAGTTTCCTGGCGATCTTGCGTAGGGCTCCTAGGTGTGGGTTATATGTGACCATCAAAGGTACCCTTTCGCTTGTCTCCTTCTGTTTGTATTCAAGGAGATCACTTCTTGGTATTCTGGTGGCTTTGTGAATTTGCTGGTCTACAATTCTGTGGTTATATCCACGGTTTATAAAGTCTGATCTCAAGGCTTTAATCCGCTGGTCTCTGTCTGCTGTGTCGGAGCATATCTGGTTGTATACAAATACCACACAAGAATCAGAATACAAAATCAGAGGAGGGTTCACCTGTTCCTCCAGCAATGTCGTGTACCTCATCATGTGCATGAAATGCCCAGGGGGCTGCTACTACATAGGTGAGACAGGACAGGGGCTAAACAAGAGAGTGAACCTGCATCGCCACAGCATCACACGCGGAACAAGAGACAGTCCTGTTGGCGAACATTTCTCTGACTCTGGCCATAAGATGAACGATCTGAGGGTTGCCATACTCAAAGGTAATCTTAAAACCCCGAAAGAGAGACGGTTGAATGAATACAAATTTATGCAACTGTTCGGGTCACTTAGCAGTGGCCTAAACAGAGATCGAAATTTTATGAGTCCTTACTGACAATAGCGAACTCTCTTCCTATGAGCGCTAAAGGCCATGTCTGTACTGCACCGACACACTTTATTCGAGCAAATACACGGTTTGTACCTGGCAGATACCTGGAATGCGCCGCTCCTCACCTCTGACAAGCCCAGTTGCATTTGCCTTCCCAGCCTGGGTTCATGCCTGGCTGATGGGCGGCTGATCTGTTAAATGATAATGATTAGGATTTAATAGGCTGCAATGCTTCGCGTGTCTACCAGATGGCATAAATTCATGAATTGTAATGCAGTATATATATATGTACTGTGCAGTATTGCAGCCAGCGGGAATAAAATACTTCAATCCCTGCCGGAAAATAACTCAATGCACTCGGGCAGAAAACAGTCACAAACCTCAATACACCCGGGTATACCCGAATTCGTGGGACTAGCCGAGCTCGAATAAAGTGTGTCGCCAGTGTACATACTGTGCTATATGTATGCACACACAGCTGTCTCTCACACATACTAATACTCCTTATTTTTCCATCCCTATACACCAATAGGGACCACATAGTATCCACACACACTTTTAGTTGTGCTACTAACTCTCACATTTCCACACCCACCCACACCATTTATATCCCTCTCACTCCACACACACCTTGTGTAGAGCACTGTTTATACTGTGGGCTCTCCATTCATTTTTATTCACACTGATACACATACACACTCTTTCTTCACTTGATTTCAGTTACCCTTTGACACCTCTAGCCATAAAACACATCCACACCGGGGGAAGAACCAGCACAGATAACATTCCAAGAGACACTGTTTTTAAGTAATCCTTGCTTCATTCATTGTAACATCGCCGGAAGAAGAGATCAGTGTATCTCGAAAGCTCGCACAAATAAAAGCATTTAGTTAGATACAGAACGGTATCATCTATTTATTTTTTTATTTTTTTGATTATTGAAGCTCGGCTAACACGGTACTGATACCTCTACATATATATATATATATAAATAAACAGATGGCACACACATATGTGGTAAAAAGGTGCTTGTCCCATATAGGTAATGTATATATATATATATATATATATATATATATATATATATATATATATATATATACACACACACACACAGAGGGGTGTGTGCGTGTGCGTGTGCGTGTGCGTGTGCGTGTGCATCTGCATGTCTTAGGCAGGTCTGCAACCCCACCTTTCCCCATTATCACCCAGCATACAGCACTTCCACTGCAGCAAGGGATTCTGGGAAATGACATGCAAATGAGCACACAGTGTCACTTTTTGCCTCAATAACCATTTTTAACATGGTTCCCTATAGGCTTAATTTTGCTGCATGGTCACAGCATTGAGCACAGCCAGGGTTAAGGTGCATACCCATAAAACCACCCACAGACAGCTGTTTTGACCTTGATGGGTCTCATCAGTGTGGGGTTGATTTTACTGGGAATGCAAGAGAGGCTATGGGATAGGCTAAACCATAATACTGAGTTACATTATGGTGAGTAAAATAAGTGACAAAAACCCTCCACAGGAAAGCAAATATGCAAATATAGCTGTATGCTCATCTGCATGTCTTAGGCAGGTCTGCAACCCCGCCTTTCCCCATTATCACCCAGCATACAGCACTTCCACTGCAGCAAGGGATTCTGGGAATTGACATGCAAATGAGCACACAGTGTCACTTTTTGCCTCAATAACCATTTTTAACATGGTTCCCTATAGGCTTAAGCTTGCTGCATGGTCACAGCTTTGAGCACAGCCAGGGTTAAGGTGCATACCCAGAAAACCACCCACAGACAGCTGTTTTGACCTTAATGGGTCTCATCAGTGTGGGGTTGATTTTACTGGGAATGCAAGAGAGGCTATGGGATAGGCTAAACCATAATACTGAATTACATTATGGTGAGTAAAATAAGTGACAAAAACCCTCCACAGGAAAGCAAATATGCAAATATAGCTGTATGCTCATCTGCATGTCTTAGGCAGGTCTGCAACCCCGCCTTTCCCCATTATCACCCAGCATACAGCACTTCCACTGCAGCAAGGGATTCTGGGAATTGACATGCAAATGAGCACACAGTGTCACTTTTTGCCTCAATAACCATTTTTAACATGGTTCCCTATAGGCTTAAGCTTGCTGCATGGTCACAGCTTTGAGCACAGCCAGGGTTAAGGTGCATACCCATAAAACCACCCACAGACAGCTGTTTTGACCTTGATGGGTCTCATCAGTGTGGGGTTGATTTTACTGGGAATGCAAGAGAGGCTATGGGATAGGCTAAACCATAATACTGAGTTACATTATGGTGAGTAAAATAAGTGACAAAAACCCTCCACAGGAAAGCAAATATGCAAATACTCATCTGCATGTCTTAGGCAGGTCTGCAACCCCGCCTTTCCCCATTATCACCCAGCATACAGCACTTCCACTGCAGCAAGGGATTCTGGGAATTGACATGCAAATGAGCACACAGTGTCACTTTTTGCCTCAATAACCATTTTTAACATGGTTCCCTATAGGCTTAAGCTTGCTGCATGGTCACAGCTTTGAGCACAGCCAGGGTTAAGGTGCATACCCAGAAAACCACCCACAGACAGCTGTTTTGACCTTGATGGGTCTCATCAGTGTGGGGTTGATTTTACTGGGAATGCAAGAGAGGCTATGGGATAGGCTAAACCATAATACTGAGTTACATTATGGTGAGTAAAATAAGTGACAAAAACCCTCCACAGGAAAGCAAATATGCAAATATAGCTGTATGCTCATCTGCATGTCTTAGGCAGGTCTGCAACCCCACCTTTCCCCATTATCACCCAGCATACAGCACTTCCACTGCAGCAAAGGATTCTGGGAATTGACATGCAAATGAGCACACAGTGTCACTTTTTGCCTCAATAACCATTTTTAACATGGTTCCCTATATGCTTAAGCTTGCTGCATGGTCACAGCTTTGAGCACAGCCAGGGTTAAGGTGCATACACAGAAAACCACCCACAGACAGCTGTTTTGACCTTGATGGGTCTCATCAGTGTGGGGTTGATTTTACTGGGAATGCAAGAGAGGCTATGGGATAGGCTAAACCATAATACTGAGTTACGTTATGGTGAGTAAAATAAGTGACAAAAACCCTCCATAGGAAAGCAAATATGCAAATATAGCTGTATGCTCATCTGCATGTCTTAGGCAGGTCTGCAACCCCGCCTTTCCCCATTATCACCCAGCATACAGCACTTCCACTGCAGCAAGGGATTCTGGGAATTGACATGCAAATGAGCACACAGTGTCACTTTTTGCCTCAATAACCATTTTTAACATGGTTCCCTATAGGCTTAAGCTTGCTGCATGGTAACAGCTTTGAACATAGCCAGGGTTAAGGTGCATACCCAGAAAACCACCCACAGACAGCTGTTTTGACCTTGATGGGTCTCATCAGTGTGGGGTTGATTTTACTGGGAATGCAAGCGAGGCTATGGGATAGGCTAAACCATAATACTGAGTTACATTATGGTGAGTAAAATAAGTGACAAAAAACCTCCACAGGAAAGCAAATATGCAAATATAGCTATATGCAAATATAGCTGTATGCTCATCGGCATGTCTTAGGCAGGTCTGCAACCCCGCCTTTCCCCATTATCACCCAGCATACAGCACTTCCACTGCAGCAAGGGATTCTGGGAATTGACATGCAAATGAGCACACAGTGTCACTTTTTGCCTCAATAACCATTTTTAAC
Organism: Ascaphus truei; assembly: GCF_040206685.1. Lineage (NCBI taxonomy): Eukaryota > Metazoa > Chordata > Amphibia > Anura > Ascaphidae > Ascaphus > Ascaphus truei. The sequence goes on from NC_134483.1 coordinate 428,464,408, forward strand.
ATGGTTCCCTATAGGCTTAAGCTTGCTGCATGGTCACAGCTTTGAGCATAGCCAGGGTTAAGGTGCATACCCAGAAAACCACCCACAGACAGCTGTTTTGACCTTGATGGGTCTCATCAGTGTGGGGTTGATTTTACTGGGAATGCAAGAGAGGCTATGGGATAGGCTAAACCATAATACTGAGTTACATTATGGTGAGTAAAATAAGTGACAAAAACCCTCCACAGGAAAGCAAATATGCAAATATAGCTATATGCAAATATAGCTGTATGCTCATCGGCATGTCTTAGGCAGGTCTGCAACCCCGCCTTTCCCCATTATCACCCAGCATACAGCACTTCCACTGCAGCAAGGGATTCTGGGAATTGACATGCAAATGAGCACACAGTGTCACTTTTTGCCTCAATAACCATTTTTAACATGGTTCCCTATAGGCTTAAGCTTGCTGCATGGTCACAGCTTTGAGCACAGCCAGGGTTAAGGTGCATACACAGAAAACCACCCACAGACAGCTGTTTCGACCTTGATGGGTCTCATCAGTGTGGGGTTGATTTTATTGGGAATGCAAGAGAGGCTATGGGATAGGCTAAACCATAATACTGTTTTACATTATGGTGAGTAAAATAAGTGACAAAAACCCTCCACAGGAAAGCAAATATGCAAATATAGCTATATGCAAATATAGCTGTATGCTCATCTGCATGTCTTAGGCAGGTCTGCAACCCCGCCTTTCCCCATTATCACCCAGCATACAGCACTTCCACTGCAGCAAGGAATTCTGGGAATTGACATGCAAATGAGCACACAGTGTCACTTTTTGCCTCAATAACCATTTTTAACATGGTTCCCTATAGGCTTAAGCTTGCTGCATGGTCACAGCTTTGAGCACAGCCAGGGTTAAGGTGCATACACAGAAAACCACCCACAGACAGCTGTTTCGACCTTGATGGGTCTCATCAGTGTGGGGTTGATTTTATTGGGAATGCAAGAGAGGCTATGGGATAGGCTAAACCATAATACTGAGTTACGTTATGGTGAGTAAAAAAAGTGACAAAAACCCTCCCCAGGAAAGCAAATATGCAAATATAGCTGTATGCTCATCTGCATGTCTTAGGCAGGTCTGCAACCCCGCCTTTCCCCATTATCACCCAGCATACAGCACTTCCACTGCAGCAAGGGATTCTGGGAAATGACATGCAAATGAGCACACAGTGTCACTTTTTGCCTCAATAACCATTTTTAACATGGTTCCCTATATATATATATATATATATATATATATATATATATATATATATTTTATGTGTATCTGAATCTCTCTCTCTCTCTCTCTCTCTCTCTCTCTCTCTCTCTCTCTCTCTCTCTCTCTCTCTCTCTCTCTCTCTCTCTCTCTCTCTCTCTCTCTCTCTCTCTCTCTCTCTCTCTCTCTCTCTCTCTCTCTCTCTCTCTCTCTCTCTCTCTCTCTCTCTCTCTCTCTCTCTCTCTCTCTCTCTCTCTATATATATATATATAAATGTGTATATATACATATATATGTATATGTATATATGTATATATGTGTGTATATATAAATAATTTTAGGTGTATGTACAGTATAAATATGTAGATCATATCAATGTTGATGAATTCACACACATTGTTATTGTAATGAAATGAGTCAACTTGTTTTTTCTATTATCATTGTCTAAGCAGAAACTACAGTTTTGTTTCATGTGAAAAGACGGTATCTTTCACAAATTATTTCATCCAATTATTTAAACTATTTTCTGTTGGGAGAATAATGAGGCGTATAAATGTTCACTTGTATTGTAACCTTGAAAAATACCGCAAAGATAAAACGTAACTATTCTCACATTCATCTCACATGCTTATGCATAAAACTTCCACACTGTACACTGGAACGGACAAGAAATGGCACTTGCATATACATTGCAGAGCAAAACACGAAAATCATACAAGTTTATGATTTAAGATGCCATCGAGTCTAAAATCGATGAAAAGGCTACAGTCGGTTAAATCTATGCCTTTATCAAGGATAAATATCCAGACTTCAAAGAAGCAGCCAATCAAAAAAATTGGAAAACTTCTGTACGTTTCACTTTATCCGCAAATGAATGTTTTGAGCGTGTACCTCATCGACAAGGTCAACGATACAGCTGCTGGCATGTTGCTCCCTCATTTAAAATTACCATGGAACATGGAACATATATTCTGCTACTGCTGCGGCCAGCTTTATTCTTACAAATGCCCGTTGTTACCCGTGGCTTTTTCCGGCTGGCGCCGAACTTGGCCGTGCGCCAGCTGCATCTTCCCCGCATCTTCCCCGCATCTTCCCCGCATCTTCCCCTCCCCCTTCCCCTCGCCTTGCGACCCCCTGGCACAACGCCGATCTCTCGATGCTCTCCTGATGCATACCCCCCTTCCCGATGCTCTCCTGATGCGTACCCCCCTTACCCTATCCAATGGGCGGGGATGCCGGCGGAATCCTGGCACGCAGCATGCGTGACCGTGTGACCGGCGCCCCAGTGATGCGCGGCACGCTTCGGAAAAAAAAAAAACAGCCGCACAGCCCGGCGTCTGCCCGCACATTGCGATGGCGGCCACAGGAGAATAAAGGCGGCCGCCACTGTAAATAGCCTATTATTGCCTAGTACAAGTAACATTGAACGCTCACAGACTGTCGCGTCTGCTGACATACCTGCACCGTCCCTTCAACAAGACGAGATGCAAGTTGGACATAACTACTACGGTATTTGTCCAAACTTACATGCACAATACGAATGTGAAGGTGAAAACAACAAAGATGTGTACCTACCTCTGCCCGTCTTGTTTCAAGAACCCACTGCGGATCCATATGACGGGGTCACGGAGATGTGTATGAATCAGGATTCAACGATTGATTCAACCATGGCTGATCCGGCTGTGCCTGACTGGAGCGATGTATTTCAGCAAATTGAGTTCTGACTTCTACAATAATGGTAAATACAAATTTCGTTATGCATTTACATTAATTATATATGTAATACATATGACAGCCTCATCTGTATTGTATTGTATTGTATTGTATGTCTTTATTTATATAGCGCCATTAATGTACATAGCGCTTCACAGTAGTAATACATGTGGTAATCGAATAAATAACAGATAATATAAATAACAGATCATGGGAATAAGTGCTTTAGACATAAACATAACATTATGGAAGAGGAGTCCCTGCCACGAGGAGCTTACAATCTAATTGGTAGGTAGAGAGACAGTAGGAGGGAGTTCTGGTAAGTGCGTCTGCAGGGGGCCAAGCTTTATGTATCATCTGCATAATATACACAATGTATTAGCCAAATGACTGGATAAAGCTTTAAATTGCAGACATGCTTACATATAGACAGTAGATAAATATAATAAATCATATAACAAATGACTACATTAACATCCATGAGTACACATTGGTGCCAGAGTCATTATGAATTCATTCTAATTGGATTTCAACAATATTTTAGAACTGTTAGAGTAACTGTAAAACACATACACACACACTTCATTGTTTACCATTCAACATATGAAAACAATGTACAGTACGTGTCGCCGACATGTGACGTGGGTACGTGGTCATGTCCCAATGCGTCCTGACAACGTTTACAGATGCAATGCCCCCCCCCACACGACGTGCGCGCGTGAAACAGTATTGTCTATGACCATAGCTTATTCTTACGGTCAGTTCAGTCTGTCATGCGCGCACGCCGGTGGGGCGGGGCGGGGCATGCAGAGTGCTGTAGGCCAATGTTCATTCAGTGGGAGGGGTGTTTGCATGAGTTTCATGGTGCGTGAACATGACCTCACGCGTCTTGTTTATGCTCATTGGGTGATCATCCGCTTTGGGCGTGGGCACACGTCAGTTGTAAACGTTAATATATCTACTGCACCGACACACTTTATTCGAGCAAATATCCGGTATGTACCTGGCAGATACCTGGAATGCGCCGCTCCTCACCTCTGACAAGCCCCGTTGCATTTGCCTTCCCAGCCTGGGTTCATGCCTGGCTGATGGGCGGCTGATCTGTTAAATGATGATGATTAGGATTTAATAGGCTGCAATGCTTCGCGTGTCTACCAGATGGCATAAATTCATGAATTGTAATGCAGTGTATATATATATACTGTGTAGTATTGCAGCCAGCGGGAATAAAATGCTTCAATCCCTGCCTGAAAAATAACTCAATGCACTCGGGCAGAAAACAGTCACAAACCTCAATACACCCGGGTATACCCGAATTCGTGGGACTAGCCAAGCTCGAATAAAGTGTGTCGCCAGTGTACGTGTGTAGAAGTGCATTTGTTTCTCTTCCATATATGTAGCTTAGGCGATAATCTGCGTATTGCTAGCAGCATCATGGAGGGACATGTCTTGTACGTACAGCGTACACAGTTTTGCGCATGCACAAATTCTTAGTCCACAGATTAGTGATGTGCGCGCGCAACACATGTTGTGCGCGCACATTATTATGTATTGAGGCCCCGGAAATAACATATCTGTAGTAATGCGTACATCGACATTTGAAACATAAAATTCTTCTGCCTGATTAGATCGATCCTTGCTGTTGAAACATATATGTAACTTCTGCGTGAAGATCGCAAATCATATTGAGATGTGTTAAGCGTTATGATGCTGAAAGATAGATACATGTGCAATGTTTCAACATCATGTGTTTGCTCTATTTCACAGATGTCGGTTATGAATACATGGGACCAATGTATGATTTGTGATGGACCAATCATAATATTACCCGAGTGTCACGCCTCTACAAAATCAATTATAATCAATATGTAACAATGCTTGCAAACAGTTTTGCGCTGATTACGAATATAACATTTATGTAGCCTATTGTGCAATTTTGTACTATGCACTTAATTCTCATAATGATGTTGCTAACCACTAAACATTCAAATTATATTTACATATGTCTTTAATATTTGCTAACATTATATGTTTTTTTATGTCATGTGATATGTTCAAGCAACATTATCACTATTGTAACACAATAATCTACTATATATTATAATCTGTTATGTTAAATGTAAAATCATCTAAATAGAAAATTACAACTCGTAAACATTGTATATGAAAGTACACAGTAACAATAGTGAGGTTCTGTTGAAAACCATGTCGTGTAAATCTAATATTATCACCTACTTTGTAGTGCCAACCTAACATGCATTAGGTAATTAATGTTATGTACACATCATTAACACATTAGATTGTGATGAAATGTGTGCGGATAAACATTTGTACTTCATTAATGTTACTATGTTTACAGTTGTTATAAAGGATGATGATCATTATTCATAAGTCGAGTTGATCAAATAAACATGTTCTTGATAACATTATCATTGTGTTTACGAAACAATCCAAATATGTGAATATAGACTACAATACTTTGGAATGGTGGATACATTTTTAACAAACTTAGATGTACGTCAAATCAACACACATCTTGAAGTTCTAAATACACATGTGAAAATGTATTAATGAAGATGAAGATGAAGAGAGAGAAGAACTAATAACAAACATTGCAATGGTAATGATGTTTGGCACATGTTGGTTATTTGATACAAACATGCATTGAGTGTTACCATCGCTCATGTGCATGAATTGATGTAGTCAACTCATAATAATGACAGGTTCTCTAATGTAGTTCATAACATTTCAAGACACGATCCAATAACCCAAACGTCAATACAACCACACGGACACAATACACGAAGGACATATTTAAAAAGCTGACAACTTCTGCATAAAGTAATGCTTAAACATCCTATCACAATACCTGGCGCGATATTTGTCCCTCTTATTACAGATGTTAAGTAAAAGAAATACCATGAGCAGTCATTGGAGTAATATGACTGAAAAAAAAAATGAGAATACAAGTACGAATAATTTTTATCACATGTTAATTAAGGATATTCCAAAACATATGTTACACTTTACAATGTGATATAAAAAACGAAAACATATCTGAACAATGTGAGCTCAAATACACAATATGCTACACATCATTGTCACACACGTCACACTCAAAGTGAACATTTGAATATAAAAAGATTCCAGTAACTATTGCCTAGCTACATATTTTAAATGTATTTAATGCATAACCAAAAACAAATGTGACAGACAATATCGTTTAGCTACACATTATTCCCTCAGGTACACACACAACGGTTTAGTGGTAAAAAGTTTCATCCAAGCTGTTGATGAATTACATACCGGTGCCAGATGTAATTGTCCACACAGCAGAGAAGAGAAAGGTGTGAGTACGATATGCATCCGTTTCCTAGGTGAATGATATTTGGACACATGTATTTCTCAGAAACATGAATGAATACATATATGTAGTACTATGAACATAAAGGTAGATGCTTACATGAAAAATATGTGTTGATCACATTACGACGTGTCTCCACACCACAGGCTGTTTGCTCACTGTCACCTGGTACATTGACGGGATGCTCCTCCTCCAAGCCCTGACGTATGTCGCTTTCCAAATTATGTCGGAGTGCCAGATTGATCAAAATGCAGCAAGCAATTACGATATCTGACACTTTATCAGGCTGATATTGGAGTGCCCCACCAGTACGATCTAAGCACCTGAACCTTGTTTTGAGCAGGCCAAATGTCTGCTCGATGACCCATCTTGTAGATATGTGGGCTACATTATATCGGTCCTCTGCGTCAGATTGAGGGTTAGGCACCGGTGTCAAAAGCCAAGGCCTAATTCCGTATCCTGAGTCACCTATAATCAAGCGTGCACAAATATTCACTAACATTATACAATGTGTAAACATAATAACCTGCAACCTTTTAGAAATACACATTAGTGGTTTGTTAACACTTTATAATATGTACTCACCCACCAGCCAACCAGCTCCAAAATAGCCTGTTCGAAAGCATGGAAAACTGATGAATTTCTCAGGATAGAGGAATCGTGCCTGGAACCAGGGAATCTGACTACCACATGCATAATCTTCATTGTGGCATCGCATACCACCTGTACATTCAGGGAATGGTAGTGCTTACGATTGCGGTAAGCATGCTCACTCTGACTAGGCGGGATCAAGGCAACATGGGTGCAATCGATTGCATCCATCACACATGGTACTGCTGCGACACACTTTATTCGAGCAAATACCCAGTATGTACCTGGCAGATACCTGGAATGCGCCGCTCCTCACCTCAGACAAGCCCCGTTGCGTTTGCCTTCCCAGCCATGGTTCATGCCTGGCTGACGGGCGGCTGATCTGTTAAATGATAATGATTAGGATTTAATAGGCTGCAATGCTTCGCGTGTCTACCAGATGGCATAAATTCATGAATTGTAATGCAGTATATTTATATACTGTGCAGTATTGCAGCCAGCGGGAATAAAATGCTTCAATCCCTGCCTGGAAAATAACGCAATGCACTCGGGCAGAAAACAGTCACAAACCTCAATACACCCGAGTATACCCGAATTCGTGGGACTAGCCGAGCTCGAATAAAGTGTGTCGCCAGTGTATCCTGGCTATGGTATAAAAGCCATTTCTCACTTCCAGCCACTCTGTGTGCTCTGTTGGAAAATTAATATAATTCCTAGCGCGTCTATTCAGTGCACATAGAATCTGGGTAAAGGCCCGCGAGATTGACGGTTGCGAGACCCCGCCCACTATGCCCACAGTTGTCTGGAATGATGCGGAAGCAAGATAATGTAATGAGCACAGCATTTTAACAAGCCCAGGGACTGCACGACCTCTGGCTGTTACAAAATCTAAATCTACGCGTATCTCTTCATAAAGAGATAAGATTGCTGATGAACTCAAATGATACCGACTGATGATCTCCTCCTCACTCTTCCCATCTAAAATAATTTGCTCCCTGTACACAGGTGGATGAGCCACCACTTCTCTCCTCTCTCTTCTCCTCTCGTCTCATTGTCCTCTCCCTCTCCACTCCCCTGTCCCTGTCCCTCTCCCTGTCCTCTCCTGGCACTCGGACATTCTGCCCCTCTGCTATCCTCTCCTCCAATAGAATTCTCCCCCGTCTCATGAACAATCGTAGCATCTTCAGGTCTGTAGCTGTCAATGCACAGGTAATTGCCCTCCTTTAAATACCTATGTGATGATAAATAAACATATAGCACTTGTGAACTCCAAACGTGTATCCAGAACAAACAATACGGATTCATTCTGTGTGTTCTGTGTGTTCATCAGGCAATGATGATATTTGACTATGATGTCACGTAAAGCTTTATACATACAATTATTAGAAAGTCTTTATGGAATGTAAAATGCATATACCACTTATTAACGCAACACTCAGGAATCTCATTTGGATACAACCATGAAATAAACGTTTACTAATGACGTTGCAACATCTATAAGTTTGCATGGTATTGTTCACATGTTCACATGAACTAATTATAATGTGCATATGCATCATTAAAAGGCATAAGGAGAATTGCAAATGATTATGTAAAAAAAATCTCAAAATGACGTCCTATTAGAGATCTGTGTAGCACTTAACATGAAATGATTACACTGCATTGTGAAAAATGTAATCATGCAATGTTATTGAGTGTGCAATTGCTGACGTCATACAAAGAGGGATGTCACAAACAGCATGTAAACATAACGAATAACAGAGATATCTTAGTTGGATCATGCGTTAACCATTAAAAGCATTATATAATGTATACCAATATTACTAAACGCATGATCGATGCTATGTGTCAAATATTTTAAATCATATAATCAAATCCAGGACACTTAAGTAACATGTTTCAGATGATGTAAAATGTTCCTTTAAGAGTTTACTATAGGACTTTACCTTGGCACAGCATAACATAAACAGTCATGTGACACGCAAAACATGATAACATTCTCAAGTAAGATGTTCTGCAAATAATGAACGGAAGCGGTGACACGATGAAGTGAATAACATCGACACTGTAATGGCAAGTAAAGTTTTATTTGGGGCAATAGCACTCATATAAAGTTATGTCTCCGCTCCATTGACTCCATAGATGTTGAGATGAGCTATTATTTCTAAGTGCCGTCCCGGCAGCCTTGCCGATCCTTCTCCCCTCCAACTTGCCAACTTTAGTTGGCGGGACGAATTGGATTAGAAATCTCAATTCTAGAGTGCCGATCAGCACCGATAAGCTGATCGGGGCTACTAGAATACAGCCGATTTTAAAAAGTGGCAAAAGGTGCTGAAAAGTGGCTTATCGGAACCCGGCTTTCTAAAAGTTTTTATCCGGAACAAAAAATGCAGATTTTGGCAACTTATCGGCGCTTACTAAATAGGGAAGGCATTTTTGGCGGGAAAATGGCGAAAAAAGCCTTATCGGCGCTTAATATTTGGCACATTATTGTACTGTATGTGTTGGGGGGGAATGTATGTATTGAAGGTATAGGTCAGGTTTATTTACATACAGGGTTGGTTCCTTTGGTCTGCGTGAGACCTCTGGTGACCACCTGAGGTATCCTCGGGTATCTCACGGGTACCAGGCTGCGTGGTCCACGGGGGACACCTGTGGGGAAGAACTGGTGGCCCCAGATCTGTGGGGGCACCGCGGACCCGTAGCTTGGTGAGCTAGGGACCCCCACCCCCGGACCCCCACATGGTCAGCCGGGGACACCCGCACAACCCCCGGCCTCCCTCGGGGACCCCCACGGGGTCAGCCGGGGACACCCGCCGGCCTGTTGTATGGGTTTTTTCACATGCAAAAAGGTAAAGCAATAATTTTTTCTAAGTCCAGCATTTTTTGCGTCTATTCTGACCTGACGTGTTATGATCAACGCAACTTTCGCGTATGCTAAGCTTGCGTTGCTTAGTGCATCCCACTTAAGGGCAGAATTTAACACAAACAGGGTTACAAACGAGTAAAGTTGAACTTAGAAAAAATTCCGGAAAAAAGTCAGTTTTAGAGCGCAAAGTGCCTGTTTGCGTTGCTTAGTGCATCGAGTTGAGCGCAAAATGACATTCTAAGAGCACATTGCGCTCTAAAAGTGACTTATCGGAGCTTAGTTCATGACCCCCTCTGTCTTTCGGTGGTGGTCTGGTCCTAGACTACAGGCCGCAATCACTGTGTGACATTGCTTCTGTGTTCCTGACACTATGCAGACAACAGGGGCAATATCCTTATCTAGAGGGGCTGTCCCTGGGGTAACCACAATCTAAACATGAGTGGGGCCTATTAGGGATCTCAGGGGTAATCTGAGCCTAGTCTGGGAGTCACTGACACCCAGACCCTCCCTTCCCCTTCTGCGTCCTGGCTCTAAATGGTGTGGTGTGTAGTGTGCGCCAAATGTATCTAAAATATTGCAGGGGAATCCTAGCAGCCATATTGGCTGGGTGCCAGCATGTGATCCGCAGCCCCAGTGGCTGCTGGGGCTTGTAGTTCCCCTGCAGAGTTTTCCTCTAATGGCCGCCGCTGTCCTGATACACTGTGTATGCGTCCCACTCATAAATGGCCTCCGCGACCTTCCCTGGTACTGCGCATGCGCGAGAATAGTGCTGCGCATGTCCTATTATTATCAAGATAGCGGTGCCCTGTGACAGGCACCACCAAAGTCCTTTGGTGGCCCGCTCACCATCCTGACTGCCTGCAACTCTCTCGGCACCTCCCTGCCTATCCACACTCTCCCCAGCCACAGCGGAGTTAAGGGGGGAACGAAGGAAGAACCCAGAAGGAGACAAGGCCACATAAAGTATATAGAACTTGAGATTCTAGTCAAATATGGCTGTTGCGGTCAAGAACTCTCGCTTTCTTGTGCTCTCACGCACACTTTAAGTCCTGGTGGGTCCGAAACCAGTACACCAGTACTCAATTTCAGTTATTATGTGCCTTAGGCTTATTAACTCTATATAGTTATGAAAAATCCTTTTAGGAAATGTTGGATTGAACTAATTTAAATATACTATGTATAGCCATTAGCATTACCTCAGGTATGCTTTTTTGTCTACTGATCACTCCTTTTCACCAGTATTCCTGTGTTAATAACTGACTTTCAGCTATCTCGTCATGGATGTTTAATCACTACATTATCTTAAAGTTATAAAATGAACATATCAAAAACGGAACTTAACATTTCCCCTTCTAAATCTACAAATATAGACATACACAGTCCTAGAATATATATATATATATATATATATATATATATATATATATATATATAGTGCAGAATAAATGAGTTCTTCAGTATTAGGTGATACCTTTTTTATTGGACTAACAATTTATGTCATAGGACAAGCTTTCGAGAGTTCTCCTCTCTTCTTCAGGTCAGCAATGTATTGCTGACCTGAAGAAGAGAGGAGAACTCTCGAAAGCTTGTCCTATGACATAAATTGTTAGTCCAATAAAAAAGGTATCACCTAATACTGAAGAACTCATTTATTCTGCACTATCGCAACTGGACTAACACGGCTACTTTCTGCTTTATATATATATATATATATATATATATGTATATATATATATACACAGATGCAGCTGCCATTATTTTAACAAATCACGCGGTGTATACCTCGGAATACCATGTCATGGCGCGGGATTGCTTCCAACTGTACCGCCTTAAGACACGAGTCCAGGCGAGTGCATAAAATGGCATTTTAGTGTTCTGACTTTTAAACCCCTGAAATGGACACAGTAGTGCAGTAGCACAGTACTGTATACATTACAATTCATTCATTTAATTGCATTTAATTGCACACAATCCATGAAATTCAAACAAAGCAACCGCGATAAACACCTGTGCCTTGGGCGATTGGCGGCGTTCATGCCGCGTGTAGTACAGCAGCGCACATGAAAACAGCACTGTGATTTGTTTCAATATCAATATATATATATATATATAGTGCAGAATAAATGAGTTCTTCAGTATTAGGTGATACCTTTTTTATTGGACTAACAATTTATGTCATAGGACAAGCTTTCGAGAGTTCTCCTCTCTTCTTCAGGTCAGCAATGTATTGCTGACCTGAAGAAGAGAGGAGAACTCTCGAAAGCTTGTTCTATGACATAAATTGTTAGTCCAATAAAAAAGGTATCACCTAATACTGAAGAACTCATTTATTCTGCACTATCGCAACTGGACTAACACGGCTACTTTCTGCTTTATATATATATATATATATATATATATATATATATATATATATATACACAGATGCAGCTGCCATTATTTTAACAAATCACGCGGTGTATACCTCGGAATACCATGTCATGGCGCGGGATTGCTTCCAACTGTACCGCCTTAAGACACGAGTCCAGGCGAGTGCATAAAATGGCATTTTAGTGTTCTGACTTTTAAACACCTGAAATGGACACAGTAGTGCAGTAGCACAGTACTGTATACATTACAATTCATTCATTTAATTGCATTTAATTGCACACAATCCATGAAATTCAAACAAAGCAACCGCGATAAACACCTGTGCCTTGGGCGATTGGCGGCGTTCATGCCGCGTGTAGTACAGCAGCGCACACGAAAACAGCACTGTGATTTGTTTCAATATCGGCCACTGCATCTGTATAAACAAAAATGGGAACAGGCACACTCCTAGGGGTCTATGCAGTAAGCGTCGATAAGGCACTCATCGACCACTTATTGGCCAAATGCCTACTCAGATTCAGTAAGCCTCAATAAGTGGGCGATAACTGCCTGTATCGCCGAAAAAACTTTTGAACAAAATCAAATCGCCGACTGAGCGGCGATAAGCCACTTATCGACACTTTTCGGAATGTTCATAAATACGTGCAATTCTAGTAGCCGCGAGTCGGTGATCGCCGTCTATCGCCGCCTATCGCGGCCCTAAAATGGCGATTTTCTCCCCAAATTCAAATGCCAGAAAAAGTTGGCAGATTGGTGGGGAGAAGCGTCGATGAGTGTCGATACGGGACTTAGAAAAATAATTGGCTTTTTCCTGCAAAGGATTGATGCCTGTGTCTCCGGAGCTGATACCCATTAATACCAGCACCGGAGACCCCCGGCATGAATCACATGCAGGAAAAGTGTATTTTAAGCCCACTTCATTACCTTAGCGGCTAACCGCTAAGGAAATGAAGGGGTTAACCCCTCTCGCTACCCTCCCCATAAACACCCATTCTTGGGGCTAATACCCACTTCACCCACTACCGCTACCCACAATAAAAACAAACACACACACAACAGCCCAACTACCCACCTCCTAGGCCCCCAAAATATATTACAATATGTTATACACTAGCCACCAACCCTCTGTGCCCCCACATAAAACCATTATTTGTTTATTGACGACAGGCACAATTAATACTCCAGTCTTACGGGTGTCCCCGGTTGGTCTCGATGGGTATGCACAGGTGTCTGTGTTACTCTGGGTGGTCCCCGCTTTGCTCTGTGGGCCTACAAGTGGTCCCCATGGTCCCCAATGGAGTCTACGTGTGTTCCCCGTGGGTGTCTGTGGATTCCCGTGTCATCCCCATGGGTTTCTGTGTGCCCCGGGGAACCGCAGGGACCACCCGAGTGCCACCAGACACCCGCTGGCATGTGTTATTAATCTTGTGTGTAAAATAGTAAAGATATTTTTTATGTGGGTTGTGTATTTCTGTTTCTTAGATTATGTAATGTTTATTTTGGGCTTAGGAGGTGGGAAGTGGGCCTGTTGTGAGTATTTTGTTTTATTGTGGGAAGCAGGTGTGCGTGAAGTGGGTATTAGGCCCAAGTGGGTGCAGAGGAGGTAGTCGCTGTGGCTGCCAGACTTGCCGCCCCTGGGCTCACAGCTCTCCTGGCTGCATGGGGAGAAAGGGCTACAGCAGCGGAGCATATCCAGATGCTTGCCGCAGTGCATGGAAAAGCCCCCCACTCTCGGCTTGTCAACGGGGAACAGTATATTCCCCAGGTGTACCACCACAGATTCAGCAAGTTCGTGGATGGAACAGATGAAATCGACGCATTCTTAATTGACTTTGAAACACAGTGTCACCGATACCGGGTCCTACGATGGGACATGGTGCTGCGATTGCATCCCTTGTTGTCCGGTAAAGCCAAGTGAACTGTACAGGGTATTCCACGCGTGGATGATGACTACGGTCATATCAAAAGTATGCTGCTCACTGTGACAGGGTGAAGAAATGTCACCAGCCCTATGTCTGGCAGACCTATGTTGAGGTCTGCAGTTCAGAGGTGACCAGGTTAAACATTCAGCTGGGAAGGTCTTGTCAATTAGTCTGTTCCCAGCTGCCTCATCAAGGAGCTTTAAAAAAACCAGGCAGCACACACATGCAGCCTGTCTTAACAGTGAGATACTGAAGTGCTGAGGGAGAACTACTGCTAAGGTCTGTCTGCACTATGCTATTTTGGTGAGCTGTTTGCTATACTGTTACGCTGGAATCTGAACAGCCCTTGTTGGGAAAAGGGCCAAGCCCCGCTCAGGATTATTTTCTGTTTGTTCTAAATGCTGAAAAGAAGCTGTTTTGTTTTTGTGCCATATTTTTAAGGCTCAATGAAGAAGCCTTTTCAAGAAACCCATGTGTGGTTGTATGTACCCTGCAACACTCACACAGTACGCCCTCACCCCATAAGCATACCGGGGCAAGTTCCGGACTGGGGAAAAATACCCTCGGGAATCCTTTGTGGATTATGGAGCCCACATGGCTTTGCAGGGGACCCAGTGGGTGGAGGGGTACGGAGTCACCAAGTTCCATACACTACTGGACTTGATATTCCAGGAGCAGCTACTGAAGCAGCTTCCCTCGGACGTGAGGGCATGGGTTTTTGACCATAAACCCAAAACCCATGTGGATGCTGCGAGGATGGCGGATGAGTATGTTGCCAGCAGGGCTTTGATGAACCAGAAAGCGACTCCCAAAGAGGTGGCCAGCCGGACCACGAGAGCCAAATCCACCCCTCAGTGGACCTATAAGCCTGCAGCAGAAGGCAACGCACCCAAAACTGCAGAGTTTAGATATGAGAGGCATTTTTTTTCCTGCAATAAGGTCGGTCACCTCAGGCCAGACTGCCCGGACCGGGATCGGTCCAGGGAACCTCTTCAGGGGCAAATATCACAAGCTGCGAGGCCGGTCACCCGTGTGTGACTGGCACACACAGAGGAGCCAAGCACAGCCGTGGAATCAACCCACTGAGGGATATCTACAGGAGAACCTGAACTTGCCACCTCGGAACCAGCAGCGGAGATCGAAGGACATCAGGTTGCACCAGTCGGGTGGCAGCGCAACGATGTCTGGCAGAAGCATCTGCGGAGGGTGACCATCGGGGACTGACAAGCGGATGGCTTGCTGGACTCCGGTGCCACCGTTACCCTGATACGCCCTTACATGGTGCTGTCATGATGGACGGAACTTATCAACAATTTTTTATATTTTGTGGATTCTCGATTGAGCAAACAAGTTGAGCAAAATAAATGATCATTTATTTCCTTATTAGACAGACACACAACAACCTCAGAATACACTTGATAAAACACTTACTTAAATGAGGGAACGGGATAAATTGTCCAGGAAACGAGAAACACAGAAATAATGTCCTTTTACATTGCAGTCCTTTTGCAAAGGGTGCAAGATGGCAGCCCGTTATTTCCTTGAAATATAAAAAGTTTGTTCTGGTTCTTTGGGGTTCGTTCGGGAATCCACAGGGCTAACGAAATCCTGAAGCAGGGTTAGTTTCCTTTTTGCGATGTTTTTAACCCTTTTGTTCTGGAATCACAGCCGCTGTACTTAGATCTTATTCGCTTGAAGAAATCAGGTAACAACCACAGGAGTGAGGGTTACAGGCATCTTTAAGGACAGGGGCCCTTGGAGTTTTTTATTAGCCTCATCCCATTGGCAAGGAATTATCTTCCTCCTATCAGAGCCTGCCATGTAATGTGGAAAAATCCTACGGCCAGCCCCGGAAACTCTGAGCATGCTCACTGAGCAGCTTGGTAGCATCACTGAGTAAAAAGGTGCCACTCGTTTCAGGGGGGACACAGTCTGGAGTTTGGTCCCAAGGTGTGAAATATCCAGGATGAGGAACAGGATCTGCTACTCAGAAACATCACGGTTAAATTACACTTTAAGACTCTGGGGCTTTTCATCTCCCACACGTCCCTAGACCCATATGCATTGCCTCAACAGGGGGCCTTTGAAGCTGGAGAGGAAAATACCCCCAGCTCATGTACAGCTGCGGCAGCTTTTATTTAAAAACTTCTCGGGGGCGTAGCAGTTCCATTTTCTAAATTCCACGCGCTTCATCGCATTCATGCCGCAGTCGCGTCGCCCAGCACCCGCAGCTGATCCGCGGTTGATCTGTTTAATTATAATGGTTCGGATTTAATTGGGGGCAATTTTTCGCGTATCCGCCAGGTGGCAGATATTCATTAATTGTAATGAATTCTAATGTGCTACAGTAATGTATCTACATGCAGGTATTTAAAAAAAAAACACAGTGGTCCATTGTGAATTGACGTTGGTACTGAAGAAGTTACAATACTGTATCAATTTACTGTCACGGCCCCCTTAAACCTCCAACTTCACCGTATTAATACGGGGATGTTTGTTTTTTCAGCCAAACTTGGCCGCGCGCCAGCCGCATCTCCTGTTCAGCGCTATTGGCGCTGAACATTGAAAGCGCCCGCGGCGCCGAAACAAAAGAAAAAAGCCTGCGTCTGCCCGGGATTTTAAAAATCCCGCGGTGGCGGCCGCAGGAGACTAAAGGCGTCCGCCACTGTAGGCGTTTCATAATAAAAACTCAATGCACAGTGTCTTTTTTACATAATTGTACTGGATTTCTCCTGTCCTGCAATGAGTACACCGCCGCAGTCTGTGTACAAGAAGCCCGACATAACGTACGCTTATTTAATATGGTCCGCAATTAATGCAACAGATGATAATATGGCCACAGTTGGTTAAATGTATCAATATTTTATCGAAAATTATGACTTTTACTAATTTTCACCAGATGCTCGTGTGTGGAAGCGTGCAATAAGGAAAAAGTTATGTATCGATCCGTGTTTTTGGACGGTCTGACCTGTGTAACGCCTGTATACCCGCAGACCTGTCCAGTCCCCAATACTGAGGTGGGTAAGGATATAACATGCACCTACAGTAGTGAGGGTGTGCCCGGAGTGTGGTAAAGTGTGTTGCCAGGCCTGGTGGAAAAAGGGTTAACGTGATACTTGCTGAGTCCGGGGTGCCAGAGGTACGGAGATCCAGATCCAAGAGCCGTGTGTCAGGGGCAGGAGAAAGCAGCGTAGTGAGGTCCAAAGCAGAGTCCAGGGATAGCAAGGTACACGTAGTCAAAGAAGCCGAGATCAATCCAAAGGTATCCAAACAGGGGCAGGGACAGGAACAAGAGCTGTAACAGATAACAGAGCTTGGCATAGATACTGCAAACAGGAGTCACAGAGAAGCTATGCAGAGCAAGGAAGGAGAGGGCAGACTGGGGTAACAAAGGAAGGAGGGCCAATGGTAGCAAGGGGTGGAGCGGAGGCATGTCTGGATGATTGCAGGGATAGGTCCAGGTAAGCAGGAAAGGAGACAGGGGTGTGTTGCACGGTAATCGCTTGCAGCCGATGGCGGGCAGAGCCAGTGGTGCAGGAGGGCTGGTAAGACGATTGGGTGCGCGTGCCCTCTGTAAGGCTGCCGTGCACGCGCCCCAGTCACCTGCGTGAGAGTGCGGCGTGCGCCACGGAGGAATGGCTCGGCGAGGAGGAACAGGTGAGAGACAGAGGGAGCGGGGCAGCGGGAGGAGAGCCGCCGTGGGGCCTGAGGTGATGGGGACCCACAGAGAGGTGCGTGTCCCCCGATCCGTTTCAGACCATCAGTGAAAAGCTGCTGACCGGCAACCCTTGCAATCTGTCCCTGCCTGGATACCTGCAGCTTGAGCAGGATGTACCAAAAAGATTTCCAGCTTCATCAGCTGTCAACTACAGGTATAGCAGGTCCGCTGTCACCTGTCAACTACATGTATAATAAAGAATACGGGACTTGTGGCAGTGGCTCTTTGCCAACCGATTGGCAAAGTCTATGGTGAGTACGTAGGTGTCGATAAGAAGTAAAAATCCTTGAGCCTTGTGTGTATGCGGGGGGAGGGAGAGAGCGCTGTATGATCGATTACCTGTAGTTCAAATAAATATTTTCATCAGGTCATCCTAATGATTTGATCCCCACAACCCCAAATAGAAATCAGAGAACTACTGTATGCCACCCACCTCATAAAGCATGTACATGACTACTGTACAATTAAAAAGCAACAGTACTGATTAATTCTCAGAATATCCAGAATTGTTATGCAAGCCCATGTCGATAACCGAAAAAAAAAATATTTTTAAAACTTGATTCTCATTATATCCAGAATTGTTATGCAAGCCTATGTCGATAACCGAAAAAAAAAAATATTTTTAAAACTTGATTCTCATAATATCCAGAATTGTTATGCAAGCCCATGTCGATATCCCAAAAAACAAAATATATTTTTTTACAACTTGAAACATAGGTGAATACTGCTGCGGGCGAGTTTATTCGAGCATTTGCCCGTTCTCGGCCGCAGCAGTAACCTGGCGCGCGCCGGAGGGTGCCGGGCGTGCGCCGAAGCAGCGGAGGAGCGCCCTCCGATCGGGGCGCTCTCCCTCCCGCTGCCGGGTCCGCCGGGTCCCCCGGAACCCCCTGCCGCCGTCCCCCACATCGCGGGACACCAGGGCTCCCTCGGGGAGCCCTGGACGCGCGTTCAGGGGGCGCAGGCTCCCGATGACGCGTGACCGCGCATCGGTGATGCGTGGCACGCTGAGGGAGTGCGGCTAGCACGCCGGGGCATCCCCCGGCTTGCGGTGCTAGCCGTGCTTCAATAAAACGTGTCGCCAGTGTACAAAGGTGACAGAACAGCCCACTAAAACCTAAGATGCTTCTTCTTCTTCTTCTTCTTCTTCTTCTTCTTCTTCTTCTTCTTCTTCTTCTTCTTCTCTCTTCATGTTTACACAGTCACAGAAAAGATATATGTACTTTACATGAAATATAATTTATAGTATTATATTAAAGCTTTTATGCTTTCCAACTGTTTTTACACTCCTTTCTTGGTTAAGACAGTTACAAATGGTTTCTCAGTGCTGGTACAAGCTGTCACATGTTTAAATGTGTGCAATTTTCCCAGTAATGTAATTTTCTTTGTCAATCATAACCAGTATGTACTGTATGTACTGTAGATCATTTCACCATGAACTTTAGCGTCACTGTTTTTGCGTTTTTAAAACACCTTTAGTCCTCTTTGTCATCTTAAAGATTTTTTTTCTCTCTATTTACACAACTTATATCAGCAATACTATGAATGTATTGTGCACCCTTCAGCCCCCACTATTATAAAGTAATAATGTTTCTTTTTCTAAAGTATACAGTATGTATTATATCATAGCACAATGCAGAACATCAAGAAATGTACTCATTTTTGTGTAGCTTATTCTTTTGCAGTACAAGTACTGAACGTACCCTCTGCCATTAAGCATCCCATGCTATTTTCTGTTATTCTCCTGCTCTGTTGTTATGCTCTTTTTTATAGTAGAACTGCACCGGATTAAATTCCAAGGCTGTATTTCTTTCTTAATACTGTAATGGTTACTATCGCTTACTCGTTTTTTTTAACCTTGCATTGTGCAAAATTGCCCTTGTATTTTATTCTTTGCCTTCTTATGAATGAAAAATACTTTAAAATAGATATTGAAAGAATAACATTATTTTGTATTGAACTCTGATGGTCCTGGTCCTCTCCCTAACTAGTAACACATCTACTGCAGATGCTATTTTTCTTTGTCCTAATGTTTCTTGTATTATTTTTACTCTTGCACTGCTTGTACAGTTCCTGTTCCAAATTTTGAGGGATAAAATAAATGTTCTGAACTGTTTAGGATATTGTAAATAAATAGGTATATATTACAATTATATAAAGAGGGCATAATTGTTCTGTTTAGAACACTGTGGTGATAGGGGGTTAGTAAGGCCATTAATAAAAGCATTAAATCTGGCTGATTAACCCTAAATTGCTTTGGGACTGAAGGAGTTAACTGTATGTGCACCACACTGACGTGTTTTCCCCTACACCATCTTTATTGTCCCAATTTTGCAGCTCAATCCCTAGCTGCAGTAATAGAAATGTATGTGAACTGTGCCAATTGGTTTTGCGACACAAGGGGGAGCTGCGAGCGCTAAACACGTGCTGATTGAAGAAGCGTGGCTTTGTATGGGTGGACGCTTTGAAGCATAGGGATCATTTTCTAAGCCCTAGACCTCGCAACCGCAAGATTAATTGATTAAGTGGTTTGCAGTCTAGCTGAAATGGGTTTCTGTCAAAATGTATCAGTTACCTTGTTAGCTCCTTAACTTGAAAGGGGGAAAGAATATTGGCGTGG
Organism: Ascaphus truei; assembly: GCF_040206685.1. Taxonomy (NCBI): domain Eukaryota; kingdom Metazoa; phylum Chordata; class Amphibia; order Anura; family Ascaphidae; genus Ascaphus; species Ascaphus truei. The sequence continues at coordinate 428,484,812 of NC_134483.1, forward strand.
GAAGTAGGTGAAACCGCAAGTGCAGCTAGGAATAAAGAACCCATACACACACATATAAAGTTTATAGTAGTGGCATAAGCAGAACATACTTTAATAATAAACTGTATTTTACTGATGGTTTTAAATGTAAAGAAGGGAGATTTTTTCTATCAGCCCGGGAATAAATCCTTTAACATGCAAGTATGTTAAGGATGAATGAACTGAGGGATTTTTAAACTCCGTACTTCAAAGGCACCCTGCAGAGTTTTCTGCCTCAATGTCTATGAGAACTCCAGAGTTGAAAAGCCTCAGCAATCCTAGGTGTTAGGATGGCCGGGATATTGTAAGTGCCAGATACCGGTGTAAAGTATGGTTACTTCACACTTGGTGGCCAAACCCCAGACTCAGTGTCGCCAGGTAAGGGGATGGTCCCAGTATGCTAAGGAGCTTAGGTGTGAAGTTAGCGCCTGCTCCGTTCAAACCGGGGCGCAACTTCTGCCCTTTCAGCAAACTACTGGCAAGTCGGGGATAGGTGGGAGAACTGTTCCCATGGGTGGGATTGGTTATGCATGTAAGGTATAGGACCCTCAACCCTATAAAAATGCCTGATGGCCAGACCCTAGCAGATTTACCTGATTCAACAACGATTTGACCAAGTTCCAGCATCAGAGGTTCCAGAGTGTGGGGGTTAATAATATCGTAACCAAGGATCATCCCCCTCTTCTGGAATTCGTTAGAGCTAAGGGTTCCCGAACAAACCCTGTAAGGACTGAACGAACTTTTGCCTGTTGGCGGAAATATAGGGGTGGCAACTTGTGCCTCTAGCCAAGAACTGCTACACAGGTCCTTTTGCGCACCCACTTGCATGCGTGCAGGGGTGCCCAGAGACTTTGTTTCGTTCCAAGGACATTTGTTTTCGTTCCCGCATCCCAGTAAGTGTTTTATTAAGTGTATATTGTGAAGATTTGTATGTCTGTCTGAAAAGAAATAAATTACAATTTATTTTACTCAACTTGTGTGCTCAGTGCAGAATCCCGGTATTAATTTGTGTATAAGTCTTGGTCTCCCGTGACAAACACAAATTTACCAATATCATTTAAATTTAATTTAAGATACTTTGGGTCATTTCCATCATTAAAAAAAAAGCATACTGGGGGCATAGCCTGGCACACTAACAAGATGACTGCTTAGAACTGGAGCTCCCTAGGGAAACTTACTGTACAATTAGCAAATCTCTAAAGACCATTTCAGTAGCGGCATGCCAATATCAATATCATCTGTCAAACGACATCTAATCTAAAGATTGCAGGAATAGGAACCTGGCGCTGCTGGGACCTGTTGTAGGGCCCGTCTGCTCAGACACCCAGACAGAGCGCGTCCCTCGGAGATGGATCAGAAACTAAGGCGATCGCCCGTTGTCCCTGTCACGGTGGACACAAACTTATCAACACTTTTTATATTTCTGGGTATTCGATTGAACACAACAAGGAGCAAAAAAAATTGTGATTTATTTCCTTGATTGACAAACACACGACAACTTCAGAATACACTTAAAACAACACTTACTGGGATAGGGAAATGAAATAGATTGTCCTTTTCATGCAAGCGCAAGAAATGCAGTCATGGTTTAAAGGTCATGTGGCAAGATCGCAACTTGCCGATCTGATATCTTGGCCAAAACAAAGTATTTCGTTGTAGTTCGTAGAAATTCGTTTGGGAGTCCCCAGGGCTAACGAATTCTGTAGCTTGGGGTAAATTCTTAGTTTCGATGGTATTAACCCCTTGCGATCAGGAACCGCTACCGCTGTGCTGCTTGAACGAAGTCCGTCGTGAACGTAGTTACATCATATGCGGTTTCTTGATTTCTCTTGACAACACTGGGGATAGTCCGGTGGGCACAGTTATAGGCTGTTCGAGGGTACCTTTAACATGTGCACCCAATTCCCGACCGTGGGAACATTTTCCCCACCAATGGCCGCTTTGCCCGCAGTTTGCAAAACCAGGCAAAAAGGCTTTCAGGTTTGCAAAGCACGTGTCGGCTTGACACCCGTGCAACTTAGCATACCTGGGATACACCCTCTTGTTGGCGCCCCTGAGTCTGGGGTTTGGCCCAAAGGTGTCAATGGTCCGGGACCTGCCACTTATCAGGAGACCGGCCATGTATACATTATGGTGCTCTGAGGTCTTTCATCCCTATCACTTCTTTAGACTGAGGGTCGCCGGCTCAGCAGCACCCGTTTGAAGTGCCAGGAAGAAAATACCCTCAGCTCATTCACCCCTAGCCCATTTACATGCCAGAGGATTTTTCCCCAAGCTTACAGAAAAAAGATTTCCTGCCTGTACATTTTAAAATCACAGATTTACACACTTTATTCAAACTTCATGTTCTGGGTGTACTATCACTGTAATTTTTATATGTATCTTCATGTTTTATTTATTTACACTTGCACACCAAAAACCAGGGTGCTGGATGCCTGCATTCTCAAGTTAGCCCCCCTAATTGAAATGCCGGCTTGAGGGAGCCAAGTTCACAGAATTCTGAGGTCAATTGACACAGTTCCCACGGCAATTGACTTTCCGCCTTTCAAGTTATGGGGCTAACAAGGCACAGATACATTCTATCAGTAAACAACTTCAGAACTTAACCGTAAGCCACTTATTCAATTGACTTGTGATTACAGGGTCAAACCGAAAGATATGGATACCCATTCTACAAATGGCTCGTTAAACTTTTGCCACGCATCTTCAATCAGCGCTGGCTTTGGCACTCACTATTCCATCTTGTGTCTCAGAAGGATATAGCAGGCAATGCATTTACTTTCATTACAGCAGGCAGGGAATAACTTGCAAATGGGGGTTAAAAAGGCTGGGGTAGGTCAAAAACAGTAGTGTAGTACAAATACTTTTAACCCCTTCATTCCCAATGCGAGTTAAGATTAATCAACCGGTTATAACCTTACTTTTAGGCCTGATTAATCCTTTGCTCATCACACCTCCCACACTCAAAGCGCAGGGACTGCCCTGACCACCTTGTCCGGTGGCTGAGCTGACCTGCCATCTCTTGAAGTCAGTATGTCTTAAGGGCTGTCCTGGCGGGAAAGGCCAGCAGCATTGCCATGCTCGCTTCTTTTCTTGTGCTGGATGGTAAAGTCAAATTACGGTTAGGCAAGACTCCAGCGCAAGAGTTTAGCATTTTTCCCCGACACCCTCTGTAACCAACTCAAGGGATTGTGGTCTGTAATCACAGTAAAGGGTCTGCCATATAGATAGGGCTGTAACTTCTTTAGAGCCCATACTACGGCCAGACACTCTTTTTCAATGGTGGCATAAGCCACCTCTCCGGGCAGCAGCTTGCGTCTCAGATACACCACTGGGTTTTCACTGCCCTCCTCACCCACTTGGCTGAGTACAGCCCCAATGCCATAATACGAGGCATCAGTCTGCACCAAGAACATTTTGGCATAGTCTCGTGCCACAAGGATGGGGGCACTGGCCAATGCAGTCTTTAATGCCTGAAAGGAGACCTCACAGGCTGGAGACCAGACTACCAGCACAGACTGTCGCTTCTGGGTCAAGTCCGTCAGGGGTTTGGCAATGGCGCTATACAGGGGAACAAACTTTCTTTAGTTGTCTGCGGTGCCTAGGAAAGCCATAACCTGCTTCTTGGTTTTGGGAATGGGCCACTTCACTATAGCTTCCACCTTAGCTGGTTCTGGCTTAAGATGCCCACCACCCACCCGGTGCCCTAGGTACAGTACCTCTGTCATCCCTACTAAGCACTTGGTGGGTTTCAACGTGAGTCCCACTTCCCTAATCCTGGCTAGCACCGCAGCTACATGCACTAAGTGTGAGTCCCACGAGTTACTAAAGACAGCAATGTCGTCCATGTATGCCCTTGCAAACCCTTGCATACCCTCCATCAAGCGATTGACCAGGCGTTGGAAGGTAGCCGGTGCATTTTTCATCCCAAATGGCATTACTAGGAATTCATAGAGGCCACTTGGGGTAATAAATGTCGACTTCTCCCTAGCCTCCTTGGTCAAAGGGGATCTGCCAGTAACCTTTACTGAGATCCATTGTCGTCAGATAACTTGCCCCCATGAGTTCATCTAATAACTCATCAATGTGGGGCATGGGATAGGCATCTGACACCATGCCTGCATTGAGCTGCCAGTAGTCCACACATAACCGGGTGGTCCCATCCTTCTTAGGTACCAGGACTACAAAAACAAACAAGCATAGGGGGAGCAAGGGATTAGAGAAGTAGGCAAGAAATCAGTAAGGCGGTAACACAGTGCCGGAAGTGTTTAAATGGTGGACAAGGGGCAATATACACAGGATACTATTGTACTTACACGGCCATGTGTAAGTAGAAATGGTAAAAGGTATCTTTGGTAGACCAATTCTAGCCCCTCCAGGCGCTGGTACAGGTAAAACAATGGTGCATAAGGGTATAAATATATATATAATTACTCACACGGCCCAGTGTGAGTAATTACAGAGGGTAGGTATCTTTGGGGTTAACTTAACCCATCCACAAGTAATGGCTGGACATGGGAGACTGCCCTCAAACGTGACATCAGCAAAGGGCTCCCTCCCCAGTCTTGATCGTCAGTCAGGGTCTCTCCCTGGTGTTGCAGTGTAGGGGGGGAGGGGGGACAAGTGAGGCATGATATCAGAGGTGTTTTCTAAAAAATGGCATTTATTATTTAAAATACAAAAGTGAACTCACATACATAAAAGGTGCACCCCTGGCCTCCACACGCAGTCCAGGATCAAGCTTTAGCAGCGATTTGCACCGTTCCCGCGTCCGGGATGCAGGAGGATGGAACTTTCCTGCTTGGTTGCAAAAGCTGCTGCGATCTGGCTACGGAAGCCTTCGTGGGACAAAATCAGCTACTGTTTTGAGCAACGCGTTTCGCTGAGTAATCGGCTTCCTCAGGCTCATGTGATGACGTAGGGGGGGGTCTTGCCAGTTTATATAGACCCTCCTGTGTACTTAATTACTAATTTAAACGGGCTGTTTATCTCAAACCCCTAATTACATTGAATTCAGCTTAACTATACATATTTCATTCCTATATAGATATTCTCAGTCTTGGTTCCCTTTCGTAACTAACTCTATGCATATTGCACAGCTTATGTTAAAATATTCATATTCTGCAGATTGAGCCCTTAGATACTCAATGATTACAAATGTCCATAAGTGCCATATATAGAGCACAGCTCCTATGGAATTAGGTCGTTAACAAAACCAAAAATAATTATTTAATCAATACCATATTAAATCCATCTCTCTGTTATTTAAACAACATCCTAGAGTCACAATTTTATACAATCATCTCTAAAATCCCCATTACAATGCTCATAAAAATAGGTGCAAACTGACACCCATAATTAAAACCTACAGGTTAATAACACAAAGCTATTTATATAAACAATTTAATAAACACGTTTTAGTTAATAAACACTTTTTAAAAGGATCATCTCTATTTCATGTGATCCACAATTAATGACATGATATTTTATAAAAAATGGACATATTCCAAACGCTAAAAAAATATTTAAAAAATAAATATTTAAAAAATATATATATAATCATATCTGAAAAAAGGGGGGAAAAGAGACAGAGACATGGAACTAGTTAAATATCTCATATAACAGTTGTCCCTTTCTACCTCAGTAGGGCCAATGATAAATTACATTGCTTCAGTAAAAAAACACCATTGAGGATCCCAGGTATCATACTTGGTTTAATTAAATGCTGCAATATCTAGGTCGACGTTAAGACCCGCAGGGGACAGGGACTTTAATCGGTAGATCCAGAACGTCTCCCTCTGTCGCAGACGCCTCAATCTATCCCCCCTCTCCAGTTTTCAGTGACAACCTCTAGTCCTCTGTAGAGTAGTCCTGATGGGTCCCCCCCGTGGTGTTGGATGAAATGTAGGGGCACACTGTGGGTGGTCAGGTCCCTCCTTATGTTGCCCACGTGCTCCAGTATGCGGACCCTAAGACTTCTTGAGGTCCGGCCCACATACTGTAGTCCGCACGGGCATTCAAGCATATATACCACAAAATTGGTTCTGCAGTTGATAAGTTGTTTGGTCTTAAAAACCTCTTTGGTGACATTCGAATAGAAGTGTATTTTGTCAGTCAGTGCGTGTTTGCAGGCTTTACATTCAAAACACCTGTAGAATCCCACTGGTTTTGGCAGCCAGTTCTTATCCTGGGTCTCTATTTCCCTCCTGTAAACACTCGGTACTAGTTTATTCTTAATATTCTCCGCCCTATTAAAGATAACACGGGGTACCTCAGGCAGATGGTCTTTCAATACCGTGTCCTTACACAACACATGCCAGTGTCTGTTTAAAATTTTCCTGATCTTATGGGCTTCATTGTTATATCTTGTAATAAAGGGCACCACATATTTTACGTTATCCTTTTTCTGTTTAGGCACCATCATTTGATCTTTATTAAGGTTCAGGGCTCTCAAGCGTGCTTTCTCAATCACATCTTGTTTATAGTGCCTTTCCTCAAATCTTGATTCCAAGATTCCTGCCTGCTCTTTAAAAACTTCAATCTCTGTGCAGTTACGCCTGATTCGCCTGAATTGACCATACGGTATGTTGTTTAACCATGTATGGTGATGGCAACTGCTATTTAACAGAAAATTATTGGCATCAACTTCCTTGAAATAAGTCTTGGTCTTAATGATGTTGTCTTCAATGTAAATGGTTAGATCAAGGAAGTTGATGCTCTTAGTGCTTATCTCAGATGTGAAACTTAAATTAACAATGTTCTCATTGATATGAGTTAAAAAGAGGTTGAGACTTTCCCCATCCCCTTGCCAGATGATGAGCACATCATCGATGTACCTCCTCCAGAGGACCAGGTTTGCTCCATATGGGTTCCCAGACCAAATATTGGTCTCCTCCCAATGTGCCATGAAGGTGTAGGCATAGCTCGGAGCAAACCTGGTCCCCATAGCTGTACCACACCTCTGCAGGAACATGGACCCATCGAACCAAAATAGGTTATGTGATAGAATAAATTTTATTCCATCTAGCAGGAAACGTTTCTGTTCCTGTGTAACTGTAGGGTCATTCTCCAAAGCGAACACCACTGCTGCACACCCATCCTCATGCCTAATCGACGTATATAATGATTTAACGTCACAGGTTGCCAATATGTAATTCTCCTGCCACTGTATTGTGGACAGTGTATTCAAGACCTGTAAGGTGTCCTTTAAGTAAGCTTTAGCACTAATTGCATATTTTTGCAGGTATATGTCTACGTATTCTGAGAAGTTCTGAGTCAAGGATCCGATACCCGAGATGATGGGTCTACCTGGCAGTCTCAGGCGGTTTTTATGTATCTTGGGCAAGAAGTAGAACACCGGGTTTCACTGGTTCTGATTTCAGCAGATAGGTGAACTCCCTCTCTCCCAAGATCCCTATGTTCCTTGCCTCACTCAGAATATGTTTAACCTCCTCCTGGTAAGCCTTTGAGAGGTCTTTAGTTAACCTTTCGTATGTTGTCACATCACCCAGGATACGCTGAGACTCAGAGAGGTAGTAGCTAGTGTCCATAATAACAACCTCCCCCCCCCTTTGTCTGCAGGTTTAATTGTGATGCTACTGTCTTCACTCAGTGTCTTTAGTGCTTGCTTCTCTTCTTTGGTCAAATTCTCCCGATGTTTACTCCTCTTAGAGGCTAGTTCCTCGAAATCGTCCATGATAAGTCTGTTAAAAACTTCTAAGTATTGACCCTTACAATGGCCTGGATAAAAATTAGATTTGTTCTTTAGATTCGAGTGTACAAACACATCCTTCGTGGTAGGTTAAGGCTCTAATTGGTCAAGTACTAGTATAGGCTGACCTGTGCTATTTCCTATAGTATTCTTGTTAATAAAAAATCGTTTTATTGTTAGTTGGCGCAGATACTTCTGCGCATCGATGAAGAGATCGAAGCCACTCGGGCCTCGTGAGGGCGCAAAATTAAGTCCCTTGGCCAGTACTTTCGTCTGCACCTCGTCTAGTGTCTTTGAGCTTATATTAAAAACACCACCTAATGTGCTGGTCTTTTGCTCCCTACATTTACTTCTTACCCTCTTCCCTCTCTGCCTCTTTTCTTTCCCTTCCCTTCTGATGTCCCTGACACCCCCGGGTCATCTAGGCAGGAGAACTGATTCTTTTTCTCTACGGATGTCTGTGGTGCCTGTTCTAAAAAAGAGACTTCGGCCCTCTTCCCTTCTGTACGTTCCCAAATGGGAGTTCTCGGTGCACCATAGTCAGTCCTCTTGTCCCTGTATTCCCTCCTCTCTCTCCTTTCTTCATAGCTATCCCTCGATCTCTCCTCCCTGGATCGTTTAGGTGACCTGTCTCTCCTTGGTGAACGATCCCGCCTTGGTGAACGTTCCCATCTATTATGCCAGTCGTCCCTGGCATGCCTAGTATCCCTCGTGTTACCATAGTAATCACCCCCTCCTCTACTGTAGTAGTTGGGGTACCTCCTCTCCGCCTCCCCTATATACTCTCTGTCGTGTTTTGAAAAAAAACCCTTTTGGTGGTTATTACTGGGATACTTCTCCCTACGTTTTTCTTCATACTGGTGTTTGGATGTGTGCCTTTTATCATTTGCACTATTACTACTCTCTCCTGCTGTTTTTCTTTTGGGGTGATGTTTCGGCAATCTTAGCGGGGCTTTTCTTCTTATCTTTTGGTTTTAGGGGTACCCTCTTCTCTCTCCCTGCCGTAGAGTTACTTCTATCTCTTTTAACCGGTTCTCTCGTCGTCGACTTATCCCACTTTCTCTGCTTCCCATCCCTGTAATCTTCCTCATCTCTTATGATTTTTTTGTTTTTATTTATGAGTATATTCCTTTCCAGTGTATCTAATTCTGTCGAAAGCTTACTGTTCAGGGTATTGAAGCAGGGACAGCCCATAAGGGGCTCCAAGACGATCTTTATCTGGTTAATCTCTGTGTCCAGTCTTTTTAGCGTTATCTCATGATGTGATATGAGCAGATTCATTAAATCTATGCTGCATGTGTCTAATATTTTCTCCCACATGCAAGCATACTCTATTTCCGTTAGTTCAAAAGAAGATGGTTTATGGACTCTGAGGCCCCTAGGGATCCTCGCGACCCTCAGGTATTCCTCTAAATATGACTTATCCAGTAAAATGCGGACTTCCTTCTTCATTATCTTATCTAATTTCTCAAACTCTGATTTAACTATATCTGGGACATTAATTTCTTCTTTAACACTCAGTTTGCTCTCTATGTCATTGGTCCTTAGTGCTCTTTTCTCGAACACGCTTTGCACAATGACACATGGTTCGCTGTCTATGGGGCTGGTTGGCTCTTCCTACACCTCCATATCAGCCATATAGGCAAATCTAAAACTCAAAAGGTTGCAGCCAACGGTGGGGATAATAAAGGAACAATATAGGAAAGAACGACCAGGCGCTTACCTTGAGTTTTAGATCAAAATATGCTTATAATACAGCAATACAATAAACAATAGCTCTCTCGCAAGTGCTTGGAGCCAGCTACAGAATCCCTTCTTCTTCAACCCCTATAAAGGGATAATCCAGAGCCCTTACAGAGATACAAAAACAAACAAGCATAGGGGGAGCAAGGGATTAGAGAAGTAGGCAAGAAATCAGTAAGGCGATAACACAGTGCCGGGAGTGTTTAAATGGTGGACAAGGGGCAATATACACAGGATACTATTGTACTTACACGGCCATGTGTAAGTAGAAATGGTAAAAGGTATTCTACCAAAGCGTGTTTTCAAACTCTGATTTAACTATATCTGGGACATTAATTTCTTCTTTAACACTCAGTTTGCTCTCTATGTCATTGGTCCTTAGTGCTCTTTTCTCGAAAACGCTTTGGTAGAATTGGAGGGAATACAGGGACAAGAGGACTGACTATGGTGCACCGAGAACTCCCATTTGGGAACGTACAGAAGGGAAGAGGGCCGAAGTCTCTTTTTTAGAACAGGCACCACAGACATCCGTAGAGAAAAAGAATCAGTTCTCCTGCCTAGATGACCCGTGGGTGTCAGGGACATCAGAAGGAAAGGGAAAGAAAAGAGGCAGAGAGGGAAGAGGGTAAGAAGGAAATGTAGGGAGCAAAAGACCAGCACATTAGGTGGTGTTTTTAATATAAGCTCAAAGACACTAGACGAGGTGCAGACGAAAGTACTGGCCAAGGGACTTAATTTTGCGCCCTCACGAGGCCCGAGTGGCTTCGATCTCTTCATCGATGCGCAGAAGTATCTGCGCCAACTAACAATAAAACGATTTTTTATTAACAAGAATACTATAGGAAATAGCACAGGTCAGCCTATACTAGTACTTGACCAATTAGAGCCTTAACCTACCACGAAGGATGTGTTTGTACACTCGAATCTAAAGAACAAATCTAATTTTTATCCAGGCCATTGTAAGGGTCAATACTTAGAAGTTTTTAACAGACTTATCATGGACGATTTCGAGGAACTAGCCTCTAAGAGGAGTAAACATCGGGAGAATTTGACCAAAGAAGAGAAGCAAGCACTAAAGACACTGAGTGAAGACAGTAGCATCACAATTAAACCTGCAGACAAAGGGGGGGGGAGGTTGTTATTATGGACACTAGCTACTACCTCTCTGAGTCTCAGCGTATCCTGGGTGATGTGACAACATACGAAAGGTTAACTAAAGACCCCTCAAAGGCTTACCAGGAGGAGGTTAAACATATTCTGAGTGAGGCAAGGAACATAGGGATCTTGGGAGAGAGGGAGTTCACCTATCTGCTGAAATCAGAACCAGTGAAACCCGGTGTTCTACTTCTTGCCCAAGATACATAAAAACCGCCTGAGACTGCCAGGTAGACCCATCATCTCGGGTATCGGATCCTTGACTCAGAACTTCTCAGAATACGTAGACATATACCTGCAAAAATATGCAATTAGTGCTAAAGCTTACTTAAAGGACACCTTACAGGTCTTGAATACACTGTCCACAATACAGTGGCAGGAGAATTACATATTGGCAACCTGTGACGTTAAATCATTATATACGTCGATTAGGCATGAGGATGGGTGTGCAGCAGTGGTGTTCGCTTTGGAGAATGACCCTACAGTTACACAGGAACAGAAACGTTTCCTGCTAGATGGAATAAAATTTATTCTATCACATAACCTATTTTGGTTCGATGGGTCCATGTTCCTGCAGAGGTGTGGTACAGCTATGGGGACCAGGTTTGCTCCGAGCTATGCCTACACCTTCATGGCACATTGGGAGGAGACCAATATTTGGTCTGGGAACCCATATGGAGCAAACCTGGTCCTCTGGAGGAGGTACATCGATGATGTGCTCATCATCTGGCAAGGGGATGGGGAAAGTCTCAACCTCTTTTTAACTCATATCAATGAGAACATTGTTAATTTAAGTTTCACATCTGAGATAAGCACTAAGAGCATCAACTTCCTTGATCTAACCATTTACATTGAAGACAACATCATTAAGACCAAGACTTATTTCAAGGAAGTTGATGCCAATAATTTTCTGTTAAATAGCAGTTGCCATCACCATACATGGTTAAACAACATACCGTATGGTCAATTCAGGCGAATCAGGCGTAACTGCACAGAGATTGAAGTTTTTAAAGAGCAGGCAGGAATCTTGGAATCAAGATTTGAGGAAAGGCACTATAAACAAGATGTGATTGAGAAAGCACGCTTGAGAGCCCTGAACCTTAATAAAGATCAAATGATGGTGCCTAAACAGAAAAAGGATAACGTAAAATATGTGGTGCCCTTTATTACAAGATATAACAATGAAGCCCATAAGATCAGGAAAATTTTAAACAGACACTGGCATGTGTTGTGTAAGGACACGGTATTGAAAGACCATCTGCCTGAGGTACCCCGTGTTATCTTTAATAGGGCGGAGAATATTAAGAATAAACTAGTACCGAGTGTTTACAGGAGGGAAATAGAGACCCAGGATAAGAACTGGCTGCCAAAACCAGTGGGATTCTACAGGTGTTTTGAATGTAAAGCCTGCAAACACGCACTGACTGACAAAATACACTTCTATTCGAATGTCACCAAAGAGGTTTTTAAGTCCAAACAACTTATCAACTGCAGAACCAATTTTGTGGTATATATGCTTGAATGCCCGTGCGGACTACAGTATGTGGGCCGGACCTCAAGAAGTCTTAGGGTCCGCATACTGGAGCACGTGGGCAACATAAGGAGGGACCTGACCACCCACAGTGTGCCCCTACATTTCATCCAACACCACGGGGGGGACCCATCAGGACTACTCTACAGAGGACTAGAGGTTGTCACTGAAAACTGGAGAGGGGGGATAGATTGAGGCGTCTGCGACAGAGGGAGACGTTCTGGATCTACCGATTAAAGTCCCTGTCCCCTGCGGGTCTTAACGTCGACCTAGATATTGCAGCATTTAATTAAACCAAGTATGATACCTGGGATCCTCAATGGTGTTTTTTTACTGAAGCAATGTAATTTATCATTGGCCCTACTGAGGTAGAAAGGGACAACTGTTATATGAGATATTTAACTAGTTCCATGTCTCTGTCTCTTTTCCCCCCTTTTTTCAGATATGATTATATATATATTTTTTAAATATTTATTTTTTAAATATTTTTTTAGCGTTTGGAATATGTCCATTTTTTATAAAATATCATGTCATTAATTGTGTATCACATGAAATAGAGATGATCCTTTTAAAAAGTGTTTATTAACTAAAACGTGTTTATTAAATTGTTTATATAAATAGCTTTGTGTTATTAACCTGTAGGTTTTAATTATGGGTGTCAGTTTGCACCTATTTTTATGAGCATTGTAATGGGGATTTTAGAGATGATTGTATAAAATTGTGACTCTAGGATGTTGTTTAAATAACAGAGAGATGGATTTAATATGGTATTGATTAAATAATTATTTTTGGTTTTGTTAACGACCTAATTCCATAGGAGCTGTGCTCTATATATGGCACTTATGGACATTTGTAATCATTGAGTATCTAAGGGCTCAATCTGCAGAATATGAATATTTTAACATAAGCTGTGCAATATGCATAGAGTTAGTTACGAAAGGGAACCAAGACTGAGAATATCTATATAGGAATGAAATATGTATAGTTAAGCTGAATTCAATGTAATTAGGGGTTTGAGATAAACAGCCCGTTTAAATTAGTAATTAAGTACACAGGAGGGTCTATATAAACTGGCAAGACCCCCCCCTACGTCATCACATGAGCCTGAGGAAGCCGATTACTCAGCGAAACGCGTTGCTCAAAACAGTAGCTGATTTTGTCCCACGAAGGCTTCCATAGCCAGATCGCAGCAGCTTTTGCAACCAAGCAGGAAAGTTCCATCCTCCTGCATCCCGGACGCGGGAACGGTGCAAATCGCTGCTAAAGCTTGATCCTGGACTGCGTGTGGAGGCCAGGGGTGCACCTTTTATGTATGTGAGTTCACTTTTGTATTTTAAATAATAAATGCCATTTTTTAGAAAACACCTCTGATATCATGCCTCACTTGTCCCCCCTCCCCCCCTACACTGCAACACCAGGGAGAGACCCTGACTGACGATCAAGACTGGGGAGGGAGCCCTTTGCTGATGTCACGTTTGAGGGCAGTCTCCCATGTCCAGCCATTACTTGTGGATGGGTTAAGTTAACCCCAAAGATACCTACCCTCTGTAATTACTCACACTGGGCCGTGTGAGTAATTATATATATATTTATACCCTTATGCACCATTGTTTTACCTGTACCAGCGCCTGGAGGGGCTAGAATTGGTCTACCAAAGATACCTTTTACCATTTCTACTTACACATGGCCGTGTAAGTACAATAGTATCCTGTGTATATTGCCCCTTGTCCACCATTTAAACACTTCCGGCACTGTGTTACCGCCTTACTGATTTCTTGCCTACTTCTCTAATCCCTTGCTCCCCCTATGCTTGTTTGTTTTTGTATCTCCCTAAGGGCTCTGGATTATCCCTTTATTGGGGTTGAAGCAGAAGGGATCCTGTAGCTCGCTCCAAGCACTTGCGAGAGAGCTATTGTTGATTGTATTGCTGTATTATAAGCATATTTTGATCTAAAACTCAAGGTAAGCGTCTGGTCATTCTTTCCTATAGGTACCAGGACTACCGGACATGCCCAAGGGCTCTGGGACGGTACAATTACCCATAGGGCCAGCATCTATTCTACCTCCCTCTCTATACAGCACTTGATCTCCGCTGAAACTCTATAGGCATGCTTATGCAAAGGTCTCAGATCCCCTGTCAGTACTTGTTGATCCGTAATAAGTGTCTTCGCTTGGCTTGTCTGAGAACAGAGCCCTATACTTCTCTAGCATCACCCTGGCTTCTACCCTCTGCCTGACACACAGCTGAGACGCCAGCTCAACCTGCTCTACTGTACCTTCCTACCTAGCCTCCCCCAGGAGATCAGGCAGAGCATTGCTCGCCGGATCCCCCATCGGTGAGCTGCAAATGGCCAGCACCGAAGCCACACTCTGTGCTATGTACTTCTTGAGCATGTTGATAAGATAAGTTTTATTTCTCCCTGTCTCAGCATCTACCTGTACAACATAGTTGCACTCATTCATCTTCCGTAGTACCGGATATGGTCCTGACCAGGCAGCCATTAATTTGTTCTCCTGAATAGGCTTGAGAACAAACACTTGCTGTTCTGGTTTGAATTCTCTGCTCCGGGTATTCTGATCATACCAAGTCTTCTGCTTGGTCTGAGCAGCACTAACGTTGTCCTGTGCCAAACCCATGAGTATATCTAGCCGGTCTCTGAGAAGCATCAGTATTGGTAGTCTCCCCTTCCCATTCCTCATGGAATAGGTCCAGAGGTACTCATACCCCATGACCATAAAGCATCTCAAAGGGAGAGAAACCTGTAGATTCTTGCGGTACCGCTCGGTATGCAAACAGCAAATGCTGCAGGTGAATCTCCCAGTCTTTTTCCAGGTCTTAAGCATCTGCTTCAGGGTCCCATTGAACCTGTCACATAATCCGTTGGTTTGGGGGTGGTAAGGGGTCGTGCGCTGGTGCTTCACCCTGCACGTATCCCAGAGACACTGGAGCAATTCACTCATGAATTGCGACCCCCTGATCGGTTAGAATCTTGCTAGGGAAACCTACCCAAGAAAAAATGGTTAACAGAGCCTTCGCTACTGCCCTAGCATCAATAGTGGCAAGTGCTACCGCCTCAGGGTACAAGGTGGCAAAATCCACCACCGTGAGGATGTAACGCTTCCCTGACCAGCTGGGAACAAACACAGCTTGATTTACAGGATAACACAAAATAACACTTACGAGAATGAGATAAAACAAAATAAATTGTTTCCAGAACGAAAGTCCATGAAATGCAGTCCCTAGGTATTAATTCCCAGGAGTGGGGTTAATACGAAAGCAAGAGATGCAAAACTGTCTTTGGCTAGGGGCACCGCTGACAGCCCCTGTTTCTCCACCAAAAGAAGTATCTTTGTTCTGCGCTTGCAGAATTAGTTTCAAAGTCCTTAGTTCTAACGAACTTTAACAGCGGGGTACAATTCTTGATTACGATGAAACGTCTTTGTACCACACGCTGTCCTTTCTGATGACACACTGATGAATGATGTAGAACACCCACCCGATAGCATGCACGGGCTTATAACACCCTCCCAAGCCTATCTGGATAATACCCAGCCAATCTTGGTGTGGGAAGCAAATTCCCACCCAATGGCAAGTTTGTCAGCAGTTCCTGCAACCGGGCAAAAGGCTTCACGGCAAGCTAAGTGTCATGCGCTAACTTCACACTTAACCCGCTTAGCATACCTGACCAAGCCCCCTTGCATGGCGGCAGAAAATCTACCTTTCTCCAGGATGCCCGAACATCTCCTATGCAAACTGTTTATATACATTTCCGGACATTTAGCACTTTCCCCAGGTCGGTGTCTTTTGAAGCCACAGACTTTTGCAGGCTCTCTGGAGCCTGCTCCACAGGGAGTCACAGAAGTCCGGACTGACATTATACATACCTCATCCGTGATCATAAATTACAATGGTGAAAGCTTAATGTATCCGCTGTCCTGTCTGACTGAAATGTAAATGTCCCGATTCCTATAACTTTAAAGTACTAAACACCAAGCTACTTCTCATTGATGCTTTTAAATAAATGTTACAGTTCTTATATCTATACAAGATTATGTCTACCCCCTAGCACTCTGCACACCAAAAATTAGAAAACTAAGACTTTCCTATCCAAAGTTAGCTGCTTAATTAAGTGAGGGCTATGATGTGGTTTGTGGTTAAACTTTTCTCCAGTCTGCGGTTTGAGGTCGGATGCAATGTTGCAATCCCTGGCCTCAATCGATAATCGCAGACGTACTTTACCAATTGACCTTAATTGAATGAGGAAACCACATTATACACTGTTGTGATCCGGCATCTTTTCATGACCAGAGACCACTTAACAAATTGAATTTGCTTTTAAGTCTACCCTTGCTTGTCTGCGTTACACAGTGATACAGTGTTGTAATGCCAGGCTTGACCACATAACCACAGGCATGCTTACTCAATTAACCCTTTAAACAGTGCTTGAGGCCCCTTATTCCAAGTGGACACATTTTTGACATATTAATACTCATTACTAGTACTGTAGGCAGCCCTGGACTGCAGAACTGGCCCTCTACATTCACTTTAACTGACTCAGGGGAACCTTGTCACATGATTTATACGTGTGTGCCCCTTATACCTGATGGGATACACACAGACTGTTCTAATATAATTACAAGGTTGTCGGCATCAGTGGGCTGCAGAGCTGACACTATACCTTTTCCCACTATGACTCCGGGGACCCTGTTTCATGGTTTATACAGTTGTTACATGGTATTAATCTCATTCTTTAATTCCTGGGGAAGAGACACAGGCATTTCAAATACATGTACAGTATTATTACCCTGGTTGGGTTGAAGAGCTGACACTCTACAATTCCCAACCGGGTTATGAGGCACCCAGCCGGGCCAAATACCCTTATTAATGGCCTGGGGACCCTTCACTATCACAATGGCTAATGAATAAACTTGTCCTTTAAATGAAATTCACAAAAATATCCTCTGTAGGAGCCCATTTCATTGAGCCCTGTAGGAGCCCTTTTACTCACGAAAGTCCTGGAACTGATTTCGGCATGCAATGCCAGACACAATCGTTATGTTAGTCAGAAGTGGGACTTAGAAGAATTCTTGAGTCAAAATCTTTGAAGCCGACTCGCGTCTATTCAACACAGAGCATCTTTGAATTAGCCGCTGATGGTTTGGCGCTTGGAATCTGCCCTTCTCATTGGCTGCAAGGCTCCTTATGGGTTTCAGAGTCCCATTCACAAACCTCTACAGCCTATCAGAGTGTGGGATTTTACCTTCCAGCCAATCACCGATTTTCCAGTATTGTAAAGCAGAGCGGGGAACTTTTCTCATTCTGCCAAGGGGCATGCACCAACCTGGCACCTCTGCCTCTTTGCATACTGAGCCCACCCGCTGTCCATGCTCCACAGAGTCTGAGATCTGGCAAATGGTGGCCGGATAGTCCTGTGTTAGCCCAGAATGTGGGTACTTTGTAGCCATCTGGTCTCTCTGAATCCATGACTTGGAAATCCCACAGTTCATTTACAGGTTATCAGTACATATACCTATTAAATATAACTCTTTATTAAAATATACTTTGTCCTGTCTTTTGTGTGATAACAATATATAAGTCCCTGTTCTGGTGTCAGGGATGGAGTGAGAGTATATGTTGCCTACACTCACTAGCCTTATTCTTGGCACACTTTAGCTATAATAACTTTTAAACTTTTTCACACAAGAAATCCCTCTCAGATTTATCACATATCTGGAGCACCCCTTGAACCAATATACTAGGTTCAGGGTAGCTGGGCATGTATCTGGGCACCTCTCTTACACTAGGACCCCTCTTTATACTAGGGACCCCGTAAATGATTGCAGGTATCCATTAACCCCTTCATGCCTGTTTATCTTGTCTGGAAGATGCTGCAATAGGAATCATGGCGGTGAGTCGTAATAATGTTTTCAGAGTCAGAGTTTACCTGGGACAATGTGCTTGGGTGCATCCAAGAATTTCACTTGATTCCCGGATCCAACTTTTGGGGTATCCCATAACTCTGTAACCCCCGATACATAGACACATTCTGTAAAGACTTTCTCTAGCAAACCCACCCTGAAACTTACAGCATTGAAATCTCCCGACCCCAGCACCCCGGAAAGCAAAACACAAATACATCTTTAATGTCGAATAATTTACACACAGTAACAGTGATACATTTCTGACATCTGGCTCCAAGAGCTGACACTCTAAGACCTCAACACATGGATCAGGGGTAACCAAGTGGGCTGAATTATTATTTGTGAGCCTGGTTAACAAAAAGAAACCCCAACAATTTGCTCTCAGCCTATGATAATAATAGTAATGAAAAACAATAATGAATATGTTTAGGAGGGGTAAAATCCCCAAAAAATAACATGTTATTACTAAACTCTTCTAAGTGTATCTTATTATTTGACGAATATATAAAATAGATAAAATAGCTCACGATGAGATAATGCTGACTTCGTATACACCATGTGGTAAATATATGATAACTACTCTGTAGAAAAACCATAAGCCAAATAGGCTTAACACAAGTAGCCTTTAGGTTGTAGAACTGAGCACACAAAGGAAGACATCCACAAAAGCAGTTCTGTGTCAATATACGGGTATAGTTTCCATATTGTGATTTGAAGTAACACATTTTGATACGTTTGTATTATCACTAACAATGCTTGGTGACTGTTACCATGAGTTGCAAAAACGATTTGCCTATAGACTCAGTACAAACCAAAGTTGAATAAAAACTCCATTAATATCAAAATGTAGCAATCATATTGCAACCTGCTGCATGTAATGTCTAGCTAGTGTAGCCATATATTCAGAAGGCACATTAGTATAGCCTAGCAATATGGAAGATTCTCACTTTTTATATTCAGGGATCAAATATTCTGAAGCTAGACTGATGAGTTGTTTTAGAACATCAGCTGAATAACTGACATTTGTGAAAAGTACAATGTAACAGTCATCATGCCATATTCTGCAACATGTATACGGTAGCTCGCATTGACATATGGTAAAAAGACACATTATTATAGTTGAATAGTGTGGGTAAACCTTACTTGCTACAGTGGCGACCGAATTAAGTCTAAATCGGCTAGTTCCGCGATTTTCAGATTATCCCGGTTATGTGCGGTTTTGTGTCGTTTTCGCCCGGAGTGAACTGCATTATTTTCGCGCTCGTGATATTAGCATTTTATTCTCATTGTCTGCAATACTGCAATGCCGTGTAAAAACTCATGGGGGCGGTTTCGAGCTGTTGTCTTGGAAGTCTAATACCTTCGCGGTTCAACCTACGTCAGTACACAGAGTGTGTGTGTGCACGCGCAGTAATTGTAAATTTGCATATTTAAAGTATACATGCATTTTCAATGCTGTGCTGCTGTACAGTATGTCTCATTTGAAAATTGTTGAAACGCATAGATGTGTACAGTACTGTAACAGTGTCACATTTCTGCATATACAGCGCTCTCCCCTCGCTAAGGATAATTAACTGCACTGCAAGGTATTTCAACTTCTTATCTTCTGTGCAATGCAGTACATCTCTCCCACACCATTCCTTTGAACATGTGTCTGGTTTCAATCACATTCCTGCTTGACAGCAGGAATTTACTGCGCATGCGCCTGTAACTTCACCCACCACTGCTTGCTTGCCAGAGTGAGTGACCAAAAAAAATTAAGAAAATGTTTTTTATTATAATTTTTTTATTTTTATTTTCTCCACAAGCCTGCAAAAACCATCTTACTGTAGCTTTTGTTTTCGACCCTGTGCGTTTGACTGCACATGGTTTTTTGTGTGCTTTTTACGTACTGTCTTTGGGGGTGTATTATTATGATGAACTGCCTTTTGAAATTAAAGTATGTCTTTAGCTTTGAACTTCATGCAGCTGTCTTTAATTTTTGGAATCTTGCCATTGTGTTTTTAATCCGTCCATAGCCGAGCTTCAAAGCCTCACTGCGCCTGCATGTAAGCCTTGTTCAGATGGGAGCTATTTAGCTGCTTAGCTGCTTACTGCGCATGAGTCACCCAACCCCCCCTCTCCACAGAGTCATTCGACAGACACCTGCACAGAGTCATTCATTTTCTGAAGTTAGTCATTGTGTTTTTAATCCGTCCCTATCCGAGCGTCAATTGCCTCACTGCGTCTGCTTGTACTCTAAGCCTCTTTCAGATGGGAGCTAGCTGATTACTGCGCATGAGTCACCCAACCCCCCCCCCTCTCCAAAGAGTTGTTAATTTTCTGAATCTTGCCATTGTGTTCTTAATCCGTCCATAGCCGAGCTACAGTACAAAGCCTCACTTCGCCTGCGTGTAATTCTCTTTGAGACAGGAGCTTTGAGGCTTTGTTTATGGCAACGTTTTGGAAAATCCCTTCTCGAATTTGATTTGCACAGAGTATCACCTTGATATTATAATAATAATAGCATGTTTTTGTACAGCGCTGTTAGTTACAGTATACGTAGCGCTTTCCAGAGACATTTTGCAGGCACAGGTCCCTGCCTGTCCCGTGGAGCTCACAATCTACTGTATGTTTTTGGTGCCTGAGGCACAGGGAGATAAAGTTACTTGCTTTTATGTACTGTATTTGGGGGTTGTATTTGGGGGTTTATTGATCAAATTATTATGATGAACTGCCTTTTGAAATTACTGTACTCTACTCTACAGTATGTAATTTCTTTGAACTGCAGCACAACTAATCCTTCATCCCTTCCCCACACACACACAAACTCTTTTCGACAGACACCTCCACAGAGTCATTCATTTTCTGAAGTTAGTCATTGTGTTTTTAATCCGTCCCTAGCCGAGCGTCAATCGCCTCACTGCACCTGCATGTACTCTAAGCCTCTTTGAGATGGGAGCTAGCTGGTTACTGCACATGACTCACCCAACCCCCCCCCCAACCCTTTGAGGCTTTGTTTATGGTAACGCTTTGGAAAATCCCTTCTCGAATTTGAAATGTAAATCTGATTTGCACAGCATTGTGAGAATTGAGAGTAAAAAAAACCATTAACTGATTCATGTTGTTTTGACATTCATTCTTATACTGTGGGGGTTGGGGGGGGGTGTGGTTGTTGTCAATGAATATGATTACCAGGAATGTGAATAAAAATTTATTTTATTTCATCAGGAACAAAAAAATACAAATATAAAAATAATCATGAATAATACATAATGCAGTCTTTATGAAGTTCTTCTGGCAGATTGAAATTGGATAAACATTTAGAAAACATTTGTAAAACATGGAGAAACATGAATTATGCACATTTATAAGAATATTATGTAATACTATATATACACTGTAATGTATAATATAAGTATACTGTATATATATATATATACAGTATACTGTACATAGTAATATTATTTTTTCCGTCGTTATCTTGTTCCTCATTCCGTGTTCAGTACAGTAGTTCATTGAGAGAGGAGAGGTTTTGTGGACATCAATACTGCTGTTTATATACTGTACATTTGACTGTACAAACAGATTAAACTGGACACAACACCCCACCTCGCCACCATTTTTCCTGAAACGACAAGAAAACAAAAAATTAGTGCAATTACTGTATGTGCATACTGTATTATGGCATTGTGTGATATGTAGTACTACTTTAGATGGCTGGTGCTGCTTTCTCTGAAAAGAAAATAATGACCAGTTAGTAGGCAGTTACTGTACTACTGTCAAACTAGTCTACTGTATACTGGAACTACTGTATACTCCGAACTCCTGACGAAGTACTTGGTACGAAACGCGTAGAGGTCACGACAGGTCATCCTGCGCGTGTATGCTGGTAAGCTGAGACGGAGCCTGCAGGAGACAGCAGCGGTTTTATCCATCTCCGCGGTGCTGAGATCCGGATCCTGTGCAGCCACCGCGAGTCTGCTGACTGTCTCAGTGTGAGTGTCCGTATCCCCTTGCCAGTGCCCAACCCTATGGCGGTTTCTATACAAATCTGTTGATAGGTTGTTTTCATGTTTGTTTTTTTCTTTCGTGTTTTTTATATAAATTTTACTGTATTTGTATACTGTGCAGCTTAGGGTTTAGTCACCATTAGGTGTTTTCCTTGGTAGTACTTAGCCGTTCAGCTACACAGCTGTTCTGAGGTGGGGTTGGATCCCCTCAGTTTTTGTGTATTTTTAATAAATTACCTTCCACTAATCCCTGGTGCGCATTTGTGCATTTTTTATTATCTTGTTTTTCAGGGTGCCTTCCCCCCTTTCTAAGGGGGGTTCACCTAGATTTGAGAGTTTCTGGGGAGACGCTTTATGTACATGCTGCAAAGGGATCATCCACACCATCACACAGCACGAGCGCTGAATATCCTGTTTTTTCTACCTACTGTATACTCTGACTACTGTTAAATACTACTGTATGTAACCTGATGGCTGGTGCTGCTCTCTCTGTAAAGAAAAAACTGTAACTACTGTACTGTATACTCTGACTATTGGGAAAGAAAAAATCTGTGCCATACTTACCTGTATCATACTGTACTTATAATAATACTGCACAGTACTACTTTCCTGATGCTTGCCCATTACGCGCGATCACAATGGGCAACACAGTCGCAATATGGTCTATATATTTATTGCAACGTTCTACGGTGAGTACATCGTTCCAAAAACTCATTATGCCTTTCAACAACTCGTCCTTTTTGGAGGGTTTCGACACTTTCCGGATATGGTTCTTCAGCTGATGCCAGACCATTTCGATCGGATTGAAGTCTGGCGATCTGTCATTGGAAAAAAAGGACAATTAGTTTAAGAGATACAGTACACAGTAAAAACAGCGGGGGGGAAAATGAAACACGTTCTACTGCACTTACTCCACTGGCGTCTTCACCCAGTTGATACAGCGCTCAAGGATATGCACTGTTGACGCGGTGTGCTTCGGAGCGTTGTCCTGGTAGAAGCAGTGATCATTGGGGAACTCGCGTGTGATACTGTATATTGCATCTCAGGGACAATGTTGTTTTGGAAGAAAGCTTAATTCATTATTCCAATAGCAAGAAAAGAAAAGTGCTCAAAAAACTGCACAATAGTACAGTACAGTGCATACAGTAAGGTTACACTAGTAAAGTACAGTGCATAAGGCTACATTATACTGTATTTGATATATTTTACCTTCAAAGATGACAATGCATCCTGGTCCACGCTTAGAGATGGCACCCCACACATGCAGCTTCACGGGGTGTTTTGGCCGCGGCTTCAAAGATATGCTGGCTTTTTTGTGGAATGCAAAGCTTGCAAATCTCTCCAGCGACACACTAGACTCATCAGTGAAGATGCAATCCTGGAAAGTCTCCCCACTGTCGATCCATGCCTGGGCCTGGAGCACTCTTTTGATTTTGTTTGCGTCCCGTATCATGGGGTACGCTCTGTAATGACAAGGAATAAATCATTTTAGTGGTACAGTACAATTTAATAAACAACACTTTTACCTCCTGTACTGTCCAGTACTAACCTCACACGTCCATATTTCCATCCAATGCTGCGTCTCATCTTCTTTATGCTACTCTCGGATACAGTCAGATTGTGCTTTTCCTGCAGAGTGTTTTTGACCCTTAATGCACTCTTCTCATCATTCTCCTCACTTATTTTGTCCACCAGAAGAGTTGTCTCCCTACAATGTAAAGAAAATATATTGTTTTATTAATATGCAGCAATATAAAATGTATATATAAATATAAATATACAAAATATATATACTGTTTTAATATAAATATAAATATACAAAATATATACTGTATACTGTACTGATATAAATATACAAAATATATATACTGTTGTAATATAAATATAAATATACAAAATATATATACTGTTGTAATATAAATATAAATATACAAAATATATATACTGTGCAATATAAATATAAATATACAAAATATATATACTGTTGTAATATAAATATAAATATACAAAATATATATATTGTTGTAATATAAATATAAATATACAAAATATATATACTGTTGTAATATAAATATAAATATACAATATATATATATATATATATATATATATATATATACTGTTAACAGGCATTGCTGCGAGTAGAAAGAAATACAAACACAAGAATGTATATTCGATGTTTAGTCGATGTGTATTCAATGTGCAGTGAATCCACAAAATGGATGGTGTATTTATATGGTAATGACTCACATTAGAGTACGCCCACTTTCAACACCTGTACCTGGTTGCCATGCATACAAGGTTACACATTTTGCATAGCCCACCACTCGGGAAAAAAGCTTGCACACACGATAAGCCAGTTTTGGGCACGTCCGATAGGAAATGGGCTGAGGGCCTTAGTGAATCGCGCCGCCGGCTTCATTTTTTATCGGTACTATTGTAGAAGCTAATCCTCTAACCACTATAGACACACAGACTTTGAATTTCCAAGAAATTTGCGTTCTTTCAGAAATGGACTCTCTATTGGAACTGCAAGGCGAACCACTCATGACATACACTCAACCTTTTTTTGGTAACGAGGATTCGGGTTATCGCCCAAAGTCCTTATTCTGCCCCAGTTTCAATAGAGGTCCATCCATCACCACATTTGAACATCTTGTTGAACGCGATTTACGCATACTAGCAAGGGGGTTTTCCTGCTCAAAAGTTGCTAAAGGTAATCTCACGTATACTGAGATTCAAGAAATTGAATCCATTAAAAAACATCATGACTTAGTACTTAAAAGTGCAGATAAGGGCGGGGCTCTTGTTATTTTGTCAAAAGACCAGTATTTCACAGAAGCAATGAGACAATTAAGGGACTGTACTACATATAAACTTCTTAGGAGTAATCCTACACTTCAGTATCAACATGAATTGTTGGAGCTACTGGACATGGGAAAAATTCTTAATGTGATCAACAAAAAAGAGTTTGATTTTCTTTCCTGTCTACATCCCGTGATTTCGATATTTCACCATCTCCCAAAGATCCATAAATTGCTGATCAACCCTCCTGGTCGTCCAATTATAGCGAGCATTGGATCTTTGGGAGATGGGTTATCGCGGTATGTGGACAGGTTTTTGCAACCACTGGTATCACAATTACCTTCCTTCATAAGAGACACTACTGATTTCGTTGCCAGCATACAGGAGCTCACTTGGCACTAAGAGTACAGGTGGGTCACCATGGACGTGACCTCCCTGTACTCCATTATCGAACACCATCACGGTCTTGCTGCTATTAAATACTTTCTTGATTTATCCACCTTATCTATATCCCATTGCACCTTTTTATTAGAATCTATATCATTTTTACTCACTCACAATTATTTTTTATTTGATAAGCACTTTTATTTACAAACACTGGGCACGGCTATGGGCACGAGTTTTGCACCGTCATATGCGAACTTATTTATGGGTCTTTGGGAATCACAATTTATATACCACAGTCACAATCCATTTCGTCACAATATTGTTTATTTTGGGAGATACATTGATGATTTGATATTCATTTGGAAGGGTGATGAAGTTTCACTTTTTTCTTTTATTGAACACATTAGCACCAACAACTATAATCTTAAATTCACGTATCAACATAATATTAATAATATTCATTTTCTTGATTTACTCCTGTATGTTGACAACGACATGAACATACAAACAGATATCTATAGAAAAGAGAATTCCAGAAACACACTTCTCAATGCACATAGTTGCCATCCACGCTCCTTGATTAAAAACATTCCAGGGGCCCAATTTGTCAGGTTAAAGAGAATCTGTTCGGACAATGATGTCTTCATTCAAAGGGCCAAAGAGATGTCCGACAGATTCTTGGAAAGAGGTTACTCTGTTGATGATATTACATCTGCATTCAACAAAGCGGATGCCATGGATAGAAGCACTCTCATTTGCAAAAAGTAAAAAAATTATCAATCTAAAAAGTTGCGAGATCAATCTAAAATTTCAACTAGCACTAACAGTCCCATGTTCATTAGCACATTCAATTCACAATCACAACAGATTTGCAATATCATTGCCAAAGATTGGCACACATTGTCCCTTGACAAAGATATTCGAGATATAGTGAAGAGTGGCCCCAAATTCTCATATCGTAAGGCAAAAACACTAGCTGCTCACTTGTCTCCGAGTATGTTCAATTCTGGGTCCAATGCTTCTAATGTTAACAGCATCCCAAAAGGATTTTTTCATTGTGGCAAATGCTCAATGTGCAGATACGCAGTTCAAACTAGGTTTATTTTATATAATAATGATCGTCATACAGTAAATATTACCTTAGATCATTTCTAAATTGTAATATTACCCATGTAGTCTATGTTTTGAACTGTGCCTGCGGACTTCAATACGTGGGCCGCACTATAAGACCTCTGAAAATCAGAATTGCGGAACACGTCAGGTTAATCAAAAAGAGAGATGTAAATCACCCTGTGTCCAGACATTTTTCTTCATGCCCTGTAGGCAGTATTAATAATTTTTCTTTTAAAGCTATAGAACATGTACCATGCCATCCTAGAGGTGGTAACAGGGAAAATGTATTAAATCAAAGAGAGATGTATTGGATACACACTCTCAACACTCTCCATCCCCATGGGATCAATGTTGATTGGGAATTGAAACACTTCCTACAGGGTTGATTACGTGGGGAGTCTTGGGCATGTGTATACCAATGCACCTCACATATACCCTAAGGGGTTAATCTTTGTTCAATAGGGACTTATCATCCCTCTCCTTCTCCTAGAATTAAAAATTGTATAATTCATTGGTATTATCTATATGCATTAATTATTGTTCTATGCACACTACTCAATATATATCAAGCTATGAATTAAGTCAAATATTATCTATATACATTAATTGTTGCTATATGCACACTACTTAATATACATCAAGCTATGAATTAAGTTTAATATGCTTCACTAACTCTTCTTGACATATGTCCATTGGATTATATCTCCATATATATGCTCTATCCTTGTGTTCTTTAAAATAATGTTTCAAGGATGATACTACCTGTTACCACAGATGCTGCTATTCACAGATCTTGATTTTAAATTATATGTTTAAATTTGTATTGTTTATATGTTACCACTTGTTATTGGGGTTTGTTCTATTTCATACACTGCAGTGTTTGCGTAGCCCTCTCGTTAATGACAAGCATTGATTGCTAATCGTTATCGTCTGTTTGCAATTATGTATTGACCAATCATGACAGGGGACTGTGTATATAACACTTCAGTGTGAGAGATCTTTGTACTCTTTGATAAAGTTCCTGAACGGAACGAAACGCGTCAGATGTGTTCTCCGTTATGTGATGTGCAGCACTACAGTGCAATAAAGCTGTTTTTATTCATTTATGTATCCGGCTGAGTTCCTGTTGCTGTGACCACCCACCAACTAAATTCCACGTTACTGCGACTACCGGTGTGGAGCACGCAAGCTACTACGCAGAGCTGGGAGCTGACCTTCAAGATTCCCCTCCTGATGAGCACACAGAAATCATCCACTACGCCTGCCTAAAGAGATACAAAATCGCTGAGACGCAGTGCTCTCTCCACTACCATCCGCAGCATAGCTGTCGGCCCTCGGGGATGACGTCACACGCCAGCGCGACGCCCGAGGAGACGGGACCAGCCAGGCACAGGCATTGAAGAGACCAGGTCGGGTAAGGGCAGCAGGCGTTTCCAGCGTGAGTACACTAGAGGGGTAGCCTCTGGTTGCCTCTTTTCTTGTCTCGGATTTCCCCTGTGTACTAGCCCCCCACCCAGGTTGTATTTTATACCGTTACCTGTCAGAGCCTGGCTGTTGTTCCCCTCTACACAGGATCTTCTGGCCTGCCTAGTAGCCGTTCATTTTTCTATACATGCATCAGAGACTGTCTACACACCACTAATGTGAAACCCAGTGACTTGGAAAGGCGCTTAACAACTATAAAAGCGCTCCAAAAAAAAATAAAAGTTTGTGAAACTGATGAATTCTCTCAACCTTCCAGGGAATATGCACTGATTCCCTTACAACAGTTTAGGATCCAGGGCAGGAAATTTTGCAGCATCATCAGGAACACCCAGAAAAAAATACAAAACTCATCATAGTGTGGTATGAAAAATAAATATATGTCAATATGTGAAACTTGGCTCTTTAGATAACCTACTTACAAAATGTAAGATATATAATAGCAGGTTTGTAATTGTGATGGATCTTTGGACACCTCAGGTTTTGGACTGCAGCAAACAGCAGCATACATCAGATAGGGGTGGTGTCAGGCGAGATGATGTTTTCACTCTGGCAGCAACTTCCAATCAGTCATATGCAATCATACAAAGATAAGGGAAACAATAGTGCTTTACCAAATAACACAAAGTTTTATCGTGAAGACGAGCAGGAAATGTACTCACAATATATTAAATGAGCACATTCACATCATGGTTTCTTTAGGAACCAGGGTATTGGATCGGCAGATGGAGAGATCCCTCACTTCACTCCGCTTCCTTGTCCTCCACGAGGGTGCCCCCTCGTCCGGTGCCAGATGGATGGCGTCTGTCGTCACTTCCTGGCCTGGCGGTGACGACTTCCGGTGGGCGTGAGTAGAGCGGAGAGTGGGGGGAACGCCGGTCCAAGACTATGCCTCAGTGAATACAGCAGAAAGACAGTTCCCAAACGGTAGATACAGCTGGGCTCTGCTAACTGTCTGCAAATTTCTTTAGCTCAACGCGTTTCACTGCATGCCGCTGCTTCCTCAGGAGCAATGATCATGTCCCCTAGTGGGTGCTATTTAAATAGCCCATTCAATTAGGGCAATTGGTAATGTAATCATATATAATTGACACAGGATAATTAACATCATTACACACAGAGTCTCCCAAACTGGGTACATAATCTCTGTGATCCAAAAAACGACGCATAAAATACTTTAATACAATTTATTTAAAAAGAACATAGAACAAAATATATACGTAAATTAAAAAAAATTAAAAAAAATTATTAAATACTAAAATTAATGGGTAGTCGTTAGATCGAGATGCTTAATGGAGGGTAGAGAGAGAGAAAGAGACATATGTTAGTTGATCATAAACAAACTTAAATAAAAACATATAAAAGTTATACAATAAAAAATCCAAACTGGAAATGTAAAAGACTGGCATGACTAAAAGGACTTAAAAGAGGGAGGGGGCGGGGGGGTGACATAGGGAAATAAGTTAAAATGACTAGAGGAAGGGTGCAATCTCAAAATCAACATTAAGACCATGTGGTGTCAGCGTATTAAGTTTATGCACCCAAAACATCTCTCTTTTGCTTAAATCTATATTTCTATCTCGTCCTCTCCAATGTTGTGCCACATGCTCTATTGCGGTGAATTTTAACCCTTTTGTATTGGAGTTGTGAAAGGAGGAAAAATGTTTGGAAACATTATGTGACTGCACACTACGCCTTATATTGCTTAAATGCTCCAAAATACGTATCTTAATAGCTCTTGATGTTTTTCCAACGTATTGGAGCCCGCATGGGCATTCCAGGAGGTAGATTATATAATTAGAGTTACAGTTCATGTATTGTTTGATTTTGTAATCCTCATTTTTATTATTGCACCTAAATCCCTTTTTGTCCTGCTGTTTGTATTCACAGGCTTTGCAACAGCCACAGCCGTGGAACCCTTCCAATTTTTGAAGCCATCCATTTCTATTTGTCTCTACTTTTTTAATATTACTGGGAGCTATTATACCTTTTAGATTTTTGGCCTTTTTAAAAATCACTCTCGGGCGGTCTGGGATTTCTTCTTTTAAAATCGGATCATTTAATAAAACATGCCAGTGTTTTTGTATTATTTTCTTTATATTGTTTGACTCTTTATTAAAAGAAGTTAAAAATGCTGTATCGAAATTTTTCTTGTTATTTGAAGATATTTCTCTATCTTTAGCTACTAATAGGTCATTTCTATTCAGACCATTCGCTTTTTCTAATGCCATGTCTAGGAGTTCTGTTTTGTATTGTTTTTCTACAAAACGTTCTTTCAGTATATTGCATTGATCATTAAATACTATGTTGTCTGTGCAATTTCTCCTCATTCGTCTAAATTGGTTGTATGGGACATTGTCCATCCATACATCCTGGTGACAGCTTGTACGTAATATATAATTATTACTGTCAACTTCCTTAAAGAAAGACCTAGTTTTGAGAATCTCATTCTCTATATAAATATTCAAATCCAAATAATTGAGAGAACTATTACTTGTCACAGAGGTGAATTGTAAGTTATACGTGTTCACATTAATACTCGACAAGAAGGAGTCCAAACTCTCCTGACCACCACGCCAAATTAAAAACACATCATCGATGTAGCGCCGCCATAGGACAAGGTCCGCCCCCAGAACGCCACCGGGCCAAATATGCTGTTCCTCCCAGAATCCCATGAAGAGATTCGCGTAACTGGGAGCAAACCTCGTACCCATGGCGGTGCCACATCTCTGAATGTAAAAACTGTTCTCAAACCAAAAATAATTATTGTCAAGTATAAAACAGATACCATCTATAATAAACTGAATCTGCTGTTCTTTCATATCTGGATCTTGTTTCAGAAAGAAATTAACAGCTTCACATCCTAAGGTTTTTTCAATCGATGTATATAGAGATGCAACATCTACAGTTGCCATGATGTAATTATTATTCCACGTAAAATTCTCTAATAAACTCAACACATCAGTCGTGTCCTTCAGATATGATTTAAGGGATTTGACATGACTCTGTAAAAAAGTGTCAATATATGCAGATAGGTTTAATGTGAGTGAGTTTATTCCGGAGACGATTGGTCTCCCGGGAGGTTGTTTCATGCATTTGTGGACTTTAGGTAATATATAAAAGATCGGTAGTTGGGGACATTCGTTAAAAAGAAATTTATATTCATTCTCATTCAATATGCCTAATTCCTTGCCATGGTCTAGGAGAATTCTCAGATCATCCGTAAAGGTTTTTGTAGGGTTGTTTGGTAGGATGTCATATGTCTTTTTGTCTCCTAAAAGGCGGTGGGCTTCTTTTAGGTAGTCATCTCTGTTTTGGATGACTACCCCCCCTCCCTTGTCTGCCTGTTTTATAACTATATTTGTGTTGTTTGTTATTTCCTCTAAGGCAGACCTTTCTTCTTTGTTCATATTATTTCTAATCTTAGATTTATTACTTTTTGAGAGCTCCTCAAAGTCCTTGATAATAAGGTTATAAAAGACATCTAAGTGATTTCCCTTACAGTAGGTGGGATTGAATAAAGATTTATTCTTAAGTGTTGTATGTTTAAATGTTTCACTTTCTTTCTCAACCATAGGCTTAATGTTAGACATTCTTGACTCCACATTTTTGCTTCGAAAAAAGCGTTTGACTGTTAATTTTCTAATATATTTATTTGCGTCCACAAATAGTTCGAAATTGTTAGGTCCACAAGTGGGCGCAAATGACAGACCCTTGGAGATAACATCTAGTTGTGAGGTAGTTAGATCTACACTACTAAGATTAAAGATATTTTTATTCTTTACAGGGCTGATTGTTCTCACTTTTTTCTTTCTTCCTCCCCGCTTTCCTCTCTTAGTAGCTAAAGATAGAGAAATATCTTCAAATAACAAGAAAAATTTCGATACAGCATTTTTAACTTCTTTTAATAAAGAGTCAAACAATATAAAGAAAATAATACAAAAACACTGGCATGTTTTATTAAATGATCCGATTTTAAAAGAAGAAATCCCAGACCGCCCGAGAGTGATTTTTAAAAAGGCCAAAAATCTAAAAGGTATAATAGCTCCCAGTAATATTAAAAAAGTAGAGACAAATAGAAATGGATGGCTTCAAAAATTGGAAGGGTTCCACGGCTGTGGCTGTTGCAAAGCCTGTGAATACAAACAGCAGGACAAAAAGGGATTTAGGTGCAATAATAAAAATGAGGATTACAAAATCAAACAATACATGAACTGTAACTCTAATTATATAATCTACCTCCTGGAATGCCCATGCGGGCTCCAATACGTTGGAAAAACATCAAGAGCTATTAAGATACGTATTTTGGAGCATTTAAGCAATATAAGGCGTAGTGTGCAGTCACATAATGTTTCCAAACATTTTTCCTCCTTTCACAACTCCAATACAAAAGGGTTAAAATTCACCGCAATAGAGCATGTGGCACAACATTGGAGAGGACGAAATAGAAATATAGATTTAAGCAAAAGAGAGATGTTTTGGGTGCATAAACTTAATACGCTGACACCACATGGTCTTAATGTTGATTTTGAGATTGCACCCTTCCTCTAGTCATTTTAACTTATTTCCCTATGTCACCCCCCCGCCCCCTCCCTCTTTTAAGTCCTTTTAGTCATGCCAGTCTTTTACATTTCCAGTTTGGATTTTTTATTGTATAACTTTTATATGTTTTTATTTAAGTTTGTTTATGATCAACTAACATATGTCTCTTTCTCTCTCTCTACCCTCCATTAAGCATCTCGATCTAACGACTACCCATTAATTTTAGTATTTAATAATTTTTTTTAATTTTTTTTAATTTACGTATATATTTTGTTCTATGTTCTTTTTAAATAAATTGTATTAAAGTATTTTATGCGTCGTTTTTTGGATCACAGAGATTATGTACCCAGTTTGGGAGACTCTGTGTGTAATGATGTTAATTATCCTGTGTCAATTATATATGATTACATTACCAATTGCCCTAATTGAATGGGCTATTTAAATAGCACCCAGTAGGGGACATGATCATTGCTCCTGAGGAAGCTGCGGCATGCAGTGAAACGCGTTGAGCTAAAGAAATTTGCAGACAGTTAGCAGAGCCCAGCTGTATCTACCGTTTGGGAACTGTCTTTCTGCTGTATTCACTGAGGCATAGTCTTGGACCGGCGTTCCCCCCACTCTCCGCTCTACTCACGCCCACCGGAAGTCGTCACCGCCAGGCCAGGAAGTGACAACAGACGCCATCCATCTGGCACCGGACGAGGGGGCACCCTCGTGGAGGACAAGGAAGCGGAGTGAAGTGAGGGATCTCTCCATCTGCCGATCCAATACCCTGGTTCCTAAAGAAACCATGATGTGAATGTGCTCATTTAATATATTGTGAGTACATTTCCTGCTCGTCTTCACGATAAAACTTTGTGTTATTTGGTAAAGCACTATTGTTTCCCTTATCTTTGTATGATTGCATATGACTGATTGGAAGTTGCTGCCAGAGTGAAAACATCATCTCGCCTGACACCACCCCTATCTGATGTATGCTGCTGTTTGCTGCAGTCCAAAACCTGAGGTGTCCAAAGATCCATCACAATTACAAACCTGCTATTATATATCTTACATTTTGTAAGTAGGTTATCTAAAGAGCCAAGTTTCACATATTGACATATATTTATTTTTCATACCACACTATGATGAGTTTTGTATTTTTTTCTGGGTGTTCCTGATGATGCTGCTCCCTTCCTGACCTGGATCCTACACACCACTAATACCAGTCCTATTGTGGACACTTGGAGCACCGGACACTTGGGGTTCATTCCCACATACCACAAGTTGGAAATAAAAGTACAACATTTTTCTTCTTCTATCCCTTGTACCCAGAGATGCAGAAGTATATTAAAACATATATCCTAGTGTATTAAAATATACTTTAATAATGTTTTAAAGAAAAAAGGGATACCTGGTGCTTGATGTTACTTAGTCCATAAATAGAGTATTCTGATGTGAATAACCCTCTAGGAAGTCCAAGTGTGATGATGGAAGAAAGAAGATGTAGCCTGAGAGTTCTCTTATCTGGCACACTTCCTGATGTTTTCTTTTGACAGAATGAGTACACAAACGTTCTTAGAATGCCGGCTGCAACTTGCCTTGGGCAAATTCACAGAGAAACCTTTTAATGTGCCATTACAAATCTGCATGACCGCCGGGGTTATCCAGTAGAAAGCTGCAATTCAATATCTCGATGATGTTACTGCTTCCCAGTGGCCTAAGGGAAAAAAGCTGAACCTGCAGTCATTTTCCATTTCAGGGATCTGGCAGCCCCGGACAACCAGCTGGAGGATTAGGACAGCTGCACCAGCTTCTGGAGAAGTGCTGCTCGGATCAGGGGCTAAGGGAACCCCCTGTTGCAGTTTGTTTGGGGGGGGGGTCCTGATTCAAACGGCTTCTAGTGGTGGCAACACATATTTTCGCATTACTTGCAAAAAGTTATTACTCCTTGAAAAAGCACCTTGTTGTGTGAAACGCGTTGGAGGGTACTTACCTCCTTGTATGTCATGTCTGACGGATAAATACACCTTTTTTTCAATTTTTGTACACCCGTGTCACTGGGCAGTGTGCTGCTTTGTGCATTTATTTGCATTTTTTCCTGGATTATATGCGAGTTGACGGGGTAACTTGCATTGTGGGACACCTTAGGCAGCTTCTCTCCTTTTGTTATCACAATTGGTTTATGTATTGTATTTTACCACTTAATTTATCTTTATAATCACATTCATTCACAAGTGTATAGTTATAGGTTAAGCGCTGTTTAGTTTAGGGTATTTTAGTTAGTTGTTGTGTTTATTATACTTTAATAATGTAATGTGTTTTCACTTTTGGAACCGATTGTAACAAAATTGAGGGTAATCAGCACATTAATAAAGGCAGTATGCTCGGCTGGTTGCCCCTATTTCATATTGGGGATGAAGGGATTAATTGTATATGCACCATACATGTACTGTTTTCCCTCTGTCCCATATTGTCCCCATTTTGCAGGATTGTATAGACCTGCGGTAATGTATTACACTGTATACCTGTATTACTGGTGTTTGGACACAAGATGCCGCTGTGCGAGCCAAGCCGCAAGCTAATTGGAGAAGCATGGCACAGTCTCTTTGATCCATTGAAAGGTATAGGTATCCATTACTGAGGCTGGAAATCGCAACCGCAAGGTCAATTGAATCAAAGGGTTGCGGTTTTCAGTCTCAAGTGGTTATCGGATACAATGTATCCCCGTCCCGGTTAGAAGCGTAACTTACAAGGCAGCTGGCAATTGGCGTGTGAACTCGGTCAATTGACATGGGAACTCGGTTAACCGCAAGTCAATTGACGTGACAAGCCCATAGCCCAGCATCGCCAGCTCAAGGAGAAGCCATAACTCGGGAACGGGAAGGGCTAGCACCCTGAAATTTGGTGTGCAGCCCCAGAGTAACACCCCAAGCACACACATATTAAAATTATAACTTTACGACAAGTAAAACATGTATCAAGTGAATATTGTGCTGCAGTTTTAAATGTACAGGCAGGGTGAGGTTTTGTCTACTGTCATTGTAATGCACCCAGGGACCAAGTGGTTTAACATCCATGAGCTGGGACACTTTCCTTTGCAGACTTCATAGACCCCATACTGAGGCAGTGCCTGTGAGTCTAGGGAGGTGTTGCATATGAAAGCCCCAGAGCCAGGATGTGTGAATTAGACGGGATGCCCGCTAAATAGGAGATCCTTGTAGCCATCTGGGCTAATTCACACCATGAGTCCCCCACCCAGCCTGGGAGTTGCCAGGTAAAAAGGGGAGTACACATATGTTAAGCAGCCAAGGTGGCAATGTCGCACAGGCACTGTTTTAACCAGAAATCCCTATGGTGCCCACTCTCCAAACAGTGGTCAAGTTGGGGATTGGTGAATGGGAAAATTCCCATGAGAGGGATTGGGTGGGTAGGTTGGAGATATGATCTCAGACCCTGTATACATGCCCCCCCACCCCAAGCTATTCCCAAGTCAAGCTTTCTGCGGCCAAGTTCTCAAAATCAAATGTAGCAGACGCGGCTGGGATTTCATGACGATTTGAGTTCCAGAGGATTTGGAGTAACTCACAGTTAGGAGGGACCAATTTCTCAGAAGAGAACGTACCAGTGGCGTGTGGAACTTCACGCCGATTTTGGCAACAGGAGATTTCGGGCTAAGACCTGGTCAGGGTAAAACTCTTCTAGGAAACACCTAATACTGATGTCATCACCCTGGGTTCGGCGACCCACTGAAAGATGATGCCAGCCGCAGGAGATGTATGCCATATACACCAGTGATGCCTGAAATCCGGGTTGTATGAATCCCTCTGAAATATGAGGAACTTTTTCTGATGCTCTTATTGTCTAGTCAAAGAAAATTGTATTCAGACACATACTGCTGCGGCAGCTTTTATTCTAACACATCGCCGTTTTTTCCCAGGCTTTTTCCTGGAATGCGACGCACTTCACCTGGCACATGCCGCATTCATTTTGCGTTCCCAGCCATGGGTCATGCGCGGCTGACGCGCGGTTGATGCGTTTATTGTGAATGGTTTGGATTTAATAGGTTGCAATTCTTCGCGTGTCCGCCAGATGGCAGATATTCATGAAATGTAATGCGCATGCACTTCAGTAATGTGTCGAATTGCAGGTGTTTCGTTTAAAAAAGATACCACAGTATGCTATTGTAACTTGGCCTTGAGACTGAAGGAAGAGGTTGCAAAAATGTATCAATTTAGGCTTTTCATATTAAAGAAAGACAAAGACCAGTTTCGGTTACAGTATTCTCCAGAGACCCGCCCGCCATGAGTGTTCAAGTGCAGCCCGCTTTCCAAAAACCCGACAGAAGTTATGCGTATTTGATATGGGCCGCGATTAATGCAACAGAGGATAAGATGGCAACAGTTGTTCAAATTTATCAGTATTTTATTGAAAACTTTTACAAATTTTCGCCAACTCCTCATACGTGGAAGCATGCAATAAGGAAAAGGTTATGTAGCGATCCCTGTTTTTATCGTATTGAGCCACAATTTGTTGGAGGGTATTGGTGTGTATCACCGGCTTTTTCCTGTATCTATGATCATGATGACGGCAAAAGGCGAAGGGTACTGTTAAAACCAACTAAGAAACGACAGTTGCTGCCAAGCAATGCACCAGCACAGGCTTCCAATGACGGTCCCGCCGTCAGTGACAACCCTGAGCCTGAGCCGGATTTCGCGTGCAGTTTCGATCAAGCTTGCATGTACCTAAGCAATTTCCAGCCTCATCAGCTGACTCCAGGTGGACTAGTCCCGCTGCAAACTATCGCCGTGGATGATCAAGAACGCTGGACTGGCAGTGGACCGGCGCCAGCTGAATGGGAAATTCTATGGTGAGTATTGTTGCCGTATTATTTTCTGTGTTTTTTTTATTTTGACAATACAGTATCAATATCGGTGCGATTCAAAAGTGAAGCGATTTTCCTGTAAGCAATATTATTGGCTGAGCGGCTTCTACAGTACTGTGCTGCAGATACTGAACTATTGGTGGAACGATAGGCGCATGCACATTGGAAGCTTCTTGAAACACATATAGTATGCGTGTCATTACATCGACGGTAGGCGCATGCGCATGTGAACAGGAGACACCCCCCGAGAAAATTATTGGTGGGACTGGCTGGGAAATTCTTTAGGGGGCTGACCATTACAGTAAAACTTTTCTTTTTGTTTTTCCTCAGAAAAGAAAACGGCTAATGGAGGGATTTCGATGGATAATATCGCTTTGTGTAACAATGCCTGCTGAATCGGATTTAAAAACCCACATACTGGAGTCTACAGTTTAGTGGCCGTTGTTATTGATTAGGATAGAATACTATACCTGAAACAGTATGCTGATGTTTTCCGGCCGTACAGTATACTGTACAATACTTTTTTATATACAGTACAGTATACTGTGTAATAAACCCGAAAAAATAAAAACTATGCAATTATTCTACATGTATCACATACATTATGTGTCTTCTACAGTATACAGTGCCAGTACATACAGTACAGTACAGTTTGTGTCTTCTATTTTTTTTAATACTCTTATACTGAGCATGCCTACAGTATACAGTGCAGTATGCCTCGACATTCTAGAAACACTGTATTTTGTTACAGTAGCAAAGGAGCAAATGGAACAATGTAAAACAAATCAACATGTTCTTTAATTGGTGGAGTAAGTACAAAAACATTTATTTACAAATACTGTGCAATGTAGAAACATTTTAAGTGCACAGCAATTCAAAACATCAACAGATGTATGGTTTACTGCTACATTTGTGAAAACATTTATGTCAGTCAGTATGGTTTACAGTCACATGTTTTAAAAACATATTCTTTATTCATAAAATAAGCAAAATGCAACATCTCCTTTTTTAAAGAACGACAAGTCAAAACATATACTGTACAGTGGGATGGTGTGCAAAACAGTCTGCACCAGTACAGTCCTTGAGGGCAGCAAACAGGGTGGGTTTTCAGGACAACCTTGAAAACCGTGCCTGTTTGCGGCCCCCAGGGACTGGAATTGTGCATGTCCTGTGTGTGTGGACAGCAAGTTAAAACATTTTCGACCCCTTCACTGCCTGTTTGTTCAAGGACACTTTTGGGACTTTTCAAGAGACGGTTTGGTTATTATTATTTAAAGGACTGATTTTGCACCGGCAATTCTTTCTTTTCTCTTATTTCTGTATAAATACAAGTTAAAAACCACACAACAACATCTCCTTTATTTAAGTACAGCAGGTCAAAACATATAGACTACAATACCGTTCAGCACAACAGTATGGTCTTACCTGTGATTACAAAAAAAACTTTACTCATAAAATACAGTATACAAACGAAACATCTCCTTTATTAAAGAAACATATACTGCACCGACACACTTTATTCGAGCAAATACCCAATATGTACCTGGCAGATACCTGGAATGCGCTGCTCCTCACCTCTGACAAGCCCCGTTGCGTTTGCCTTCCCAGCCTGGGTTCATGCCTGGCTGACGGGCGGCTGATCTGTTAAATGATAATGATTAGGATTTAATAGGCTGCAATGCTTCGCGTGTCTACCAGATGGCATAAATTCATAAATTGTAATGCAGTATATATATATATACTGTGCAGTATTGCAGCCAGCGGGAATAAAATGCTTCAATCCCTGCCTGGAAAATACCTCAATGCACTCGGGCAGAAAACAGTCACAAACCTCAATACACCCGGGTATACCCGAATTCGTGGGACTAGCCGAGCTCGAATAAAGTGTGTCGCCAGTGTACAGTACAGTGGGATGGTATGCAAAACTGTCAGTCAGACCTGCACCACTACAGTCCTCGAGGGCAGCAAACAGGGCAGGTTTTCAGGACAACCTTGAAAACCGTGCCTGTTTGCTGCCCTCAGGGACTGGAATTGTGCAGGTCCTATGTGTGTGGACAACAAGTTAAAACATTTCTGTATAAATACAAGTAAAAAAACACACAACAACATCTCCTTTATTTAAGTACAGCAGGTCAAATCATGTAGAGTACAATACAGTTCAGCACAACAGTATGGTCTTACAGAAAGTCCTCCACATTGTCCGTCCATGGTCGATTCCTTGCATGGCGCAAAACGCCATTAATGCAGTCTCGAACGCCTTTCATTACAGGATCTGTAATTGGATAAAAGCGGCGCATTTCATCTCGAATGTTCTGTCTTAAATTGGCAGGAAGCGCCTTTTTTACGCGATTTCCGTCATAGTTCACTTTGAAGGAGGCCCAGTCGCAGTACAAAGAGTAGGGAACATGGTGCTTAAAAAGTAACAAGGCATACTTGTGGGGTGCACCAGCACTCTTCACCCTATACTTCTTCCTGAGCGCCGGTGGCAGATCCCACAGGGTGATGTCGGGCACCGTATCAATGCGAGCGACTTTTGGGAGCGGGTGTGCTTGAGGCGACGGGCGATGGTAGATTGTCTGGTTGGAAGCTTTCCTCCGGTCTTGGTCGCCGTGTTGTCTCCTGGCGTGGTCTTGATGGGGTTGTCATGTCCTCCTCAACGGCATACATGTACACTACATATTCTGGTGGAGGGGGTGCGCTTGGTGTTGGAAGGTGGTCGAAGGTCCCATTCATCACATCCATGTCACCCCCCTGCTCCAGGGTCGGGGAAACAGGGGCATTAACACCGAACAAATAATGTATGCCCGCAATGTAAGCCTCATCTTCTCCATCCGTCGATCTATCCGTTGATCCATATGTTGCATCCATTGATCCATATCTAGCATCCGTTGATCCATATGTATCATCCATTGATCCATTTGTAGCATCCATTGCTCCACATTTAGCATTGTCTCCAGAAGCAGATCTATCTTTGCTAGCACAATAGAGTTCCCGGGGAGATCCACACTTATCCCTTTCAGCATCCGGTCTAACGAGCTGCTTCTTGTGCATGGCGTGTGAACATCTGGGTGGATGGGTGCAACGGAGGATGAGATGGGGGTTCCATGGAGAGAAGCGGCAGCGCCGTCGAAGAAGAGTGGGGGAGGTGACCTGTGGATATCCGGTAGAGGATAAGCGGCAGCGTCATCGAAGAGGGATGGAGAAAGTGACCTTTGGATTTCCGGGCGAGAAGCAGTGTCGTCTAAGAGCAAAGGAGAAAGTGACCTGTGGATTTCAGAGGCAGCGTCGTCGGATAGAACTGGAGAAGATGGCCTGTTGGTTTCCGGGAG
Organism: Ascaphus truei; assembly: GCF_040206685.1. Classification (NCBI taxonomy): domain Eukaryota; kingdom Metazoa; phylum Chordata; class Amphibia; order Anura; family Ascaphidae; genus Ascaphus; species Ascaphus truei. The sequence continues at coordinate 428,525,406 of NC_134483.1, forward strand.
GGTGGCGGCAGCATCAAGGACGTGGGGTGGAGAAGATGGGCTGAAGATTTCCGGGACAGCGGCGGCAGAGTCGTCGAAGCGTATGTGAGGAAGTGGTCTGCGGTTTCGATGGGTTGGCTGCCAATCGTTTTGCGGCGAGAGTACATCACCGTATATCTTCTTGACATAATAAGGCTGACGTCTATGAAAACCCTTAGCCTTTGGTGTCAGCAGAAGGTTTTCTTTATTGGCCTTAGCCTGTCGCTTTTGCCTTGGCGTGGAAAAGGCAACCGCCTCTCGCTTTTTTTGCTTGACTGGCACGGCAGAGGCGAGTGGGTTCCTGCGTCCGTAGAATCATGGAAGCGGGTGGCACAATGCAGTATCTGGACAAGGGCAAGTTCAGATAAAGATCATCGTTATGCTATCTCCATGCAAGGCTATTACTGGCGATCATACACTAAATAAATACATTTTATTAATATTGTACATGAGCAGAGGGTCTCCGGAGTTGAACCGCATTGGTTTCATGTCCGAGGACCCCCTAATTCATGAGATACAGGCCCCGTTATGGGGTGTCGGTATCCCCTGCAGTTTAAAGCTCCCGCGTCACGTGACCGGGTTATTTACATTCTGCAGGGGATACCAGCACCCCATAAAGGGGCCTGTATCTCCTGAACAAGGGGGTCCTCAGACCTGAAACCAATGCGTTTCAGCTCAGGAGACCCCCTGCACATCTACACTAGTATTAAAACATACATAACAATAAACAATAATTCATTACCGTAGCGGCTATCCGCTATGGTAATGAAGCTGCTTTAATGTATTTTAAATAATAGTGTGAAGGAGCAGGGGGTCCCCTGAGCTGAACCGCATTGATTTCTGCCTCAGAGACTCCCTGCTTCCCGAGTTACAGGCCCCGGTATGGGGCATCGGGTGCCAGTGCCGCCGCCATCTTTATAGCGTCCAAGATGACGTCATTAAAAGAAACATGGCCGGTCTCACATGGTACCGTAGCCAATCAGAGCGTGGGAACTCCATCCTATCTCTGATTGGCTCTAGTAGACCATGTGACAGATGCTTGGGTTAGAATGGATGTGACGTCTTTGAAAGCGTTTCACATGGTACTAGAGCCAATCAGAGTTGGGATGTATTTCCCACGCTCTGATTGGCTACGGTACCATATGAGACCGGCCATGTTTCTTTTAATGACGTCATCTTAAAGGCAATTGAAGCAAAGCCATTCTGATTGGCTGTGCTTTCATTGCCTTTAAATGACGTCATCATGTTTTTTTTCATCGGCCAAATCAAAAGTTTTTCACGGCCCAATCAGGACCGTGGGAAACATTTGACCAAGATGTGACGTCATAGGCCTATGAAAGCCTATGTCGCCTCATTTTCAAGCTAGTCGCCGAGGAGGGAACATCTCCCCTCCTAAGAAGAGAAGAAGGTTGTGGCCTAAGAAGACGGAAGAAGATGGAAGAAGATGGAAGAAGATGGAAGAAGATGGAAGAAGACCCCAAAGAAGACACAGACGTAGATTTGTTATGGTTTTTTATTTTATGGCTTACCTGTGGATTGGCTCCTGTGCTTCCGGGTCGCTTGGACTTCGGAGAGTGGACATCTAATGGTGAGTAAACAAAAGAAAAGTTTATTATTTTTACTTTTACAGGTTTTTATGATTTTTCATGCATGTCTTTTATTTTTTCACTCCCATTTAATGCCCGTGAATTTATCTACAGTATGTACCTATGTATATACATATATTCACGGACACTGAATGGGTGTATTGTATGTGAATTTTGTATGTAAATGCATTGTATTTGATGCTGTATTATTTCCCCTGTATGTTATGTTTATCTATCTGTATGGATAGACATACAGGGATAATAATTCTTTGTTTGGCTCATGTTTAGGTTCTTTTCATGTATGGATAATGTATTTAGCATCTTTATTTTGTCATTGTTGTGAATAATGTAATTTGTATGTAGCTAAAGGCTTCTTTATGGTAGTAAGATTAGAATGATGGTGGTTACTTTAAATTAGAATTGTTTTGGCAATGGTTTGGCTTTAGCAATTGAATAGGGAATTGTATAATTGATTTGTATTGTATTTTAATTGTTTGAGGAAATGGATTCATTGATTGATGCTAATTGTATTGATGTTGGTTATTTTCTAATTGATTTTCAGGATGGCATTGGTGGTTAGGGGACAGTGTTCATAGTGTATTTTATTGTTACATATATTTTGCATAGTGTTATATGATGCAGAGATTAATTGCATCATGTACACACTCAATGCAATTGTGTGACATTTCATAAACATTTGTGTTGCTGCAGGTTGTTTTTTTTATATTTGCAATGGCTGCTGTATTTATTTTAACATGCAATGTGGTGGTTTTAAGATTAAAAATGCATGTTTTGATTTGTGGATGTTTTATGTGTTCATAATGGGCAAATAATATATTATCCATATCTGGATAATAGTTATTTGGCACATTATTATACTGTAGGTGTTGGGGGGGGGGATGTATGTATTGAATGTATAGACCAGGTTTATTTATTTTACATTCAGGGTTGTTTCCTTGGTTCTGTGTGAGACCTCTGGAGACCACCTGCGGTCTCCTTGGGTATCTCACGGGTATCAGGCTGGTGGTTCCACGGGTGACACCTGCGGGGATGAACCGGTGGTCCCCTTTCTGTGGGGGCACCGCGGACCCGTAGTCTTCGGGGAAGATCCGGTGGTCCCACATCTGTAGGGGCACCGCGGACCCGTAGGTGTGGGGATGAAGAGGTGGTCCCACAGCCGTGGGGGCACCGCGGACCCGTAGTGAGCACTCGTAAGTTCCCCAGACCCCCGTGAGAACCACCCGTGGCCCCGCAGACACCTGTGGGTCTGACTCGGGGCTCCCAGACATCTGCGGGCCTACCGTGGGGACACAATTGTGGCCCACGGTGACCCAAGGAGACCACCTGGGGGCCATGGCGCTTGACGGGACCCACCAACATGCCTCCAGAACCTGTGTGAAACTAGTTGCTGGTACCCTGTAGGTCTGTCAGGTGACCTGCCAGCCCGCCGGGGACTCGCGTGGGGCTGGGGTATGAACCCTGTATGTAAAAGAATAAATCATGTATTTATGGGGGGGCACAGGGGGTGGGTTATGTATTTAATAAATAGAATGATGTTTAATGTGGGGCTGTGTATTGTTTTTATTGTGGGTACTGGGGGTGGGGGAAGGGGGTTTTGGCCCCAAGGGTATGTGGGTAGGCCTCCCTTGTGGGTAGTGGGTGAGGGTGGTTAGGACTCATGGGGTGGGGGGTTAGTGTGGGAGGGTATGTAGGCCTCCCGAATGGTGGGTGAGGGTGGGTTAATCCCTTAATGCCTGTAGCAGTTAATAACATCTATGGTGATTAAGGGGTTAGGGGACATTACATTGGCTATTGTGATTGTTGTGCATGTTTTGCAGCATCGGAGGGGGCATGGGCAGGATGAAGATGAGGATGAAGACGGCCTTCATCGTGGATGCCTGTAAAAGGTAAGTGTAATTTTTTTTTACTGTATTTATTGAATGTTATATGTATTTAAAATGGCCAAATGCATTATTATCCATATGTGGATAATAGTAATTTTGCCCATTACTGTATAGTATGTGTTAGGGGGGTGTATTTATTTATAAATATTGTTTATTATTTTTGGAGGCGCAAAATTGGTACCCCGGGACTTCCGCGGGGACCCCCGGAATCCCGCGAGGACCCCCGCTTGGTGAGCCAGGGACACCCGGACCCCCGCGGGGTCAGCCGTGGTCACCCGGCAGATTGTTGTATGGGTTTTGCGCATGCAAAAAGATAAACAAATTATTTGTCCAGCTTTTTTATCACCAGCCTTTAGCTGGTGAGCTTTATTCAGTGCAACTTTCACGTACGATCAGTTTGCGTTGCTTAGTGAATCCCGCAGAAGGGCAGGAATCAGCGCAAACAGCTGATCATACGATCAAAGTTGGACTAAGAAAAAATTTCAAGGAAAAGCCCTTTTAGAGCGCAAAGTGCCTGTTTGCGCGGCTTAGTGAATCGCGCTCGGCGGAACTTCACGTTCTAAGAGCACTTTGCGCTCTTAAAACTAATTATCACTGCTTAGTGCATAGCCCCCTCAGGCTTGACTCTTGGAGTCCCCCCTCAACCTTATATATGGTTGGGGCACCCACAAACCCTATACTGGGTCTGGGTCACCGTGAAACTAACTGGGGTATCTCCTTTAACCTAGGAATTCCCTCAGCTACAGGGATACTGGATCATCCCTGTACCTCATAGTGCTTTCTGGGCTATGCTGAAACTGGGTACCCTAGTGGTGAGTCACGCTTGCGTTCTCAAAGGGGAGATATTGCTGGACAATGTGCCTTCATGTATCCAAGAATCAGGCAAGTTTCCCGGTTACATTTATAGGGGAACCGAAAACTCTGGACCACAACCTCCTAGGCACATTCTGTAAATGGATCCTCCGCAAACCCCCCCTTGAATCTCATACCCTAGCAATCCCTGCTTGATTGCGTGCCTGGAAAGGGAAAAACAAAAAATGCTTTTAATACATACAGTATAACACAGGGTTACCCTCTACAGTCACAATAGTCAGCATGGGAAAAACACATACCAGAACCGCTCCCCTAGAACTCTGATGTGATCATGTGGACAAGTTATTTTCACCACCCCCTATGTGACATCACTGCATTGGCGATGTGTCAAATTCAAGGTCAGATGTCAGAGCTCCCAAACAAATGTCCTTTCTTCCTAACACACTGAATCGTGCCCACTAATCTCCTGCGTCACCATGACACCGATAAGCCAGTAACAGGTTATTGGGAAAAATCTAGCGTTTGTTCCAATTAAAGCGCATGCGTTCCAGGTGCGTAACATGTGCGTTGATTAACCGTATTGCCCATGAGCACTTTCAAATTGAAAAATATGCATAATGCATAGGGAAGGTTTTAATCCAAATTAACCTTACAGTACATGTTTGAACATGACTGAGGAGGCTTCCACCTTTGCAGCTGGTGTTGCTGTTAGAATCATGAATATTACATTCACAGATAATGAGTTGAATATCTTACTCAATGGGGTGATCCACCACTCAAATTTATTAGGGGAATTGTGTCCAAGAAACAGTACTGTGCAAAAGAGCCACATTTGAGCCAATGTACTCAGTAGGATAAAGGTCTTGGGAAATGTGGTCTGCACTGTTGATATGCTGAATATGTACTGGACAGACAAGCAAAAATGAAAGACAAAACTGACTGACCATGTTGTCCAGAGAAATTTAACAGGAGGGGGAACGTCACCTCAACTTACTTTCTCCGCATATGAGACACGTATGATGGAAGTCATACCACTTTCCCAAGTAGTAGGCTTCCATTGGTGGTGGACACCGGATGATCTTCCACATTAAAACCTGGTAAGTAAATCATACAGTGTACACATATCAATGTAATGTATAAATGTATACATTACTTTTTATATCACAACTTACAGTATTATTTTCAAATCAATCACACATATATGTGCTGTGTATGTCATGGGAGACCAGGCATTTACACATTTTTCCAATCCAATGTGATCATTCTTCCTGTAATTATACAGGTAAATAAGAATTTTAACCCAAGTGAGTGTTAGGACCTGCTTTCGGTCATGCCTTGTAAGTGGCAGCAGGCTTAAGACGCTTTGGCCAAAGGGATAAACTAAATGACCCTTTTTACAAGAGATTTATAGGTATTGCACTGTGTATTTTTGTCACAATGGAAGCAGCTTTGGGCATTTTTGTTTTTTGTTGTATACATTTAGCCACGCCCACTAGCATTCCCTTGGACACTTATATGTATATATATATATATATATATATATATATATATATATATATATATATATATATAATGTGGTAATGGTTGGGGTTTCTCTTGTGATAATTCTTCCTGTAATTATACAGGTAAATAAGAATTTTAACCCAGGTGAGTGTTAGGACCTGCTTTCGGTCATGCCTTGTAAGTGGCAGCAGGCTTAAGATGCTTTGGCCAAAGTGTTAAACTAAATGACCCTTTTTACAAGAGATATATAGGTTTTGCACTGTGTATTTTTGTCACAATGGAAGTAGCTTTAGGCATTTTTGTTTTTTTGTTGTAAACATTTAGCCACGCACACTAGCACTCCTTTTGACACTTATATGCATATATATATATATATTATGTGGTAATGGTTGGGGTTTCTCAGAGCTTGTTGGGAATCTGTGTATCCTCTGGTGGCTTTCATGTCTGATGTCTGAGAAGACTTACTGTCACCAAGTTGGTAGCCCTGTGACCCGTCAGAACATTGGTCCTGAAAGTCCCAGCTCATAAAACCATGCACTACAGAATATATTAAATCAAACACAATGTTAATAAAAATATACTTTTACATACACTAAGTCCATGGGTATGGGGAATAGAATAGAAAGCTGCACTTTATTTTCTACTAACCTGTATTCCCCACACACTATCAAATAGACTTGGACTTTAAAATCTCTTCAAACCTTTTTGATGGTTGAAGCACCCCAGAACCTCTATACCGGTTCTGAGTGATCTGGGCCTTAACTGGGTATCCCCTTAACCTAGGGACCCTTCATAGTTACAGGGGCACTTTGCATCCCTATGCCACATTTACCTTTCTGGACTATGCTGAAGCAGGGAACCCTAGTGGTGAGTCGCGCAAGTGTTTTTAAGGGAAGATATTCTTGGGACAATGTGCCTATATGTTTCCGGGGATCAAGCATGGTTCCTGGGTACATTTTTGGGGTATCCAGCAAATCTGGACTTTGACTACGTAGACACATTCTGGCAACACTTTATTTGCAAAAACCCCTGTGATGGTGAGGGGGTAACCAGGCTCACTAATAAAGTTCAAGCCCACTTCGTTGCCCCTGATCCATGTTTTGGGGCCATAGAGTGTCGGGTCTTGGGCCTTAATGTTGTATAAGTACTCCCATGCATTGTATGGAAAATTTGCTACAATAAAGAATTGGTGTGTCTTTTGCCTTCCCAGGAGTGATAACAAGTTGAGATTCTCAGGCTGTGAGTTTCAGGGTGGACTTTGCGGTAAATGTGTTGTCGGATTGTGTCTAGATAGCCGGGGACCAGAGTTTATGGCCAACCCAAAAATGTATCTGGTAGGCCAGTCAGATTCCCAGGTACATGTAGACACAGACCTCAGGACAAAGTCCTCCATGGAATGCAGTTACGCAGCTCACCACCAGGATGCCCTGCTTCAGCACAGACGAGAAAGGTAAAAGGGGGCATAGGCATACGTGTATCCCCGGTGTAGTCAGGGCTCCCTAGTTTAGTGGGAGTCCCCCACAGTATATGCACCACACCCCGGATCGGGTTAAGGGGTTTCGGAGTGCTCCAACCATCCATGAAGTTGTGAGTGAAATTATTTCTTAGTCTACCTTTGGTACATTAGAAGCAACTCTTAAACTTAACCCAAGTGTTATTTGAGACAACTTTTTAGCTAACTTCTTATACAGTAGGAAAGTCTAGGAGCTCTGTAAATGAACGTACATGTCTTTTCGGTAGATCCTAGGGGATGAGGGACTTGGAAGAATTTTGGGATATTTTTATATACATGGTGTATATATGTTTTATGCACTGTATATGAGCAAGGGAATTTCCAAGTCCCTGTTTCCGAGAGACCAGATGGCCACCAGGCTTGGTGACACTGAGTCAGCTCGGGTTACAGACTTGAAAGTCTCAGAGATGCCAAGGTGTTAGGGCGGGCGGAGTACCGGAGTTATGCTTGAGTACCCCCGTCCTGGCATGAATAAGGTCTATCCGGTGACCATTTGCTCAGCCCCAGACTCTGAGGAGCCTGGCCCAGCGGGGGGTTCAATATGCTAAGTGGCAGAGGTGCCAGGTTGGCGCATGCCCATTTGCAGAATTTAAATCTATGCTCGCCCAGCTTCAGGGTACCGGCACTTCGCTGACAGGCTGGTAGAAATATTCCCACACACTGATTGGTTGAGGTATTCTGTGAATGGACTGAAATCCTATAAGAAACCTAGCAGCCAATAAGCTCAGGAGATTCTAAGCGCCAAGAAACAGTGGCAAATTGAAATCACCATAAGATGCTCTGTGAAAAATAGCTCTCTGGCTGCCTTCAATATGGGACATAGCACACGCCAACCAGGCTCTACAGGGGGGGGTTATCCCAATGGGGCCTACAAGAGACTCCGGAAGCCAGAAGGGATTCTGTGTCCACCACAGATCCCATAGTGTGTTTTTCCTATGGTGAACCGTGTCAGATGTCCCGATATTTTCCCCACATGGACTGTAACTATGCTTACACCTACTTGACCCTGGGGAGGCGATAGACCCTGCCAGAACTAAATTCCTCATAACTTTGAAAGTAGAAGGAATTAAGATGGATGGGTTGGTGGATTCTGGCTGTAGTAAAACACTGGTACATCAGGAACTGGTGGCCTTAGATACATTTAAAGCCCAGGTATGCATTGAATGTATACATGGGGATGTCAAGAAGTACCCCCGTGCCAGAGTAAAACTAATGGTAGGAGGACACTCAAAGGTTTTGTTGGTGGGAGTCACCAAAGAACTCCCTTACCCAGTGATCTTAGGTTGTGATTGGAGGTACTTTGATGAATTATTCACAAATTCTGTTTTGTCCCTTAGGACCCAGGGGATGAGAAATACAGTGATAATGCTGGGGGAATTGTTCCCTTTTACTGACCCAGCACTGTTTCCTTCCAGGTTCCGCCCCCGAAAATAAAAAAAAGCAGCGCAGGATAGAAAAAAAAGAATGTACCCCCCAGGTTAGAGTTAGAGGCACCACAAGCAGACTACAGAAATGTGTGTCCCCAACAGGTGAAGGGGCAAGGAGTAGATAACCCTCCTTCATTGGAGGCCGAGACATTGACAGGGTTTTCAAATTTTATGGTAGAACAAAAAAATGGCGATTTCTTAAGCCGGGTATACAGTATGACCAAGTGGTAATGGTAGACAAGGAAGTAATAAACCAACAGGGGGTCAATATTTTCCTCATGTTGAGTTGTATAACGATCTCTTATACCAAGTTGAGAAAGAGAAGAAAAGTCAAAAGATACAATTGCAACTGTTAGTGCCAAGGCCCTATAGAAAACAGGTATTACATTTAGCTTATACTCTTCCTTGTTCAGGTCACCAGAATCCACCAATCTGCCTCATGGCACGGTTCTATTGTCCAGGCATTTATAGAGCGGTAAGGGACTTCTGTGATTCGTGCCCTGAGTGTCAAATGGTTGCCTCAAATGGGAACACTAATGTCCCTTTTTGGTGCCTATCCCATTAGTAGTGACCCCTTTTGAAAGGATAGGTGTGGATATTGTGGGTCCCTTGGAAAAAAGTGCTGCAGGTTTCCAATATATACTCGTCATAGTAGATTATGCTACAAGGTACCCAGAAGCTATTCCATTGAGAATGACATCCGCTAAGGTTGTAGCGACCGAACTAATTAAGGTCTTCTCCCTGAAATTTTAACAGACCAGGGAACAAATTTTATGTCCAAGCTCATGAAGGTTGTCTGTGGTCTGTTAAAATTAAAGTTGGTATGGACCTCGGTTTATCATCCGCAAACAGATGGACTAGTCGAACGGTTTAATAAGATGCTTAAAAAAATGCTAAGGAAATTTATATCCACTGAGACACGGCATTGGGATGAATTCTCTGCTATGGGCAATATGATTATACTAAGTGTTCTGCTTGGTCTGAGCAGTCCAAAGGTTGTCCTTTGCCAACCCCATGAGCATCCCTAACCGGTCGCTGAGATCTACCACATACTGAAGCACAGAAGCATCAACATTGGTAGTCTCCCCTTCCCATCCCTCACGGAATAGGTCCAGAGATCCCCGTACCCTGCGACCATATAGCAGCTCAAAGGGAGAAAAGCCTGTAGATTCTTGTGGTACCTCTCAGTATGCAAACAGCAAGTGCTGCAGGTGAATCTCCCAGTCTTTTCCCTCTGCCTGTATAAAAGTCTTAAGTATCTGCTTCAGGGTCCCGTTGAACCTTTCACATAGTCCGTTGGTCTAAGGGTGGTAAGGGGTCGTGCGCTGGTGCTTCACCCCGCACGCATCCCAGAGGCACTGGAACAATTCACTCATGAATTGCAACCCCTGATCGGTTAGGATCTCACTAGGGAAACCTACCCTAGAAAAAATGGTTAACAAGGCTTTAGCTACTGTCCTTGCATCATAGTGGCAAGCGCTACCGCCTCAGAGAACCGGGTGGCAAAGTCCACCACCGTGAGGATGTAGCCAGCTAGGAACCATGAGGGTTTCCAAAAGGTCCATGGCTTCCCACTGGAAGGGTTCCCCTATTACCGGAAACAGTTCAGGGGCATCTTCACATGGTTACCCGCCTTACCTACTTGCTGGCAGGTATCACAGGACCGGCAGAATTCTGCAACTGCACTGGATGCCCCCGGCCAGTAGTAACGCTGCAACAGCCGGGCTCCCGTATGAGCAACCCCTTGATGCCCCACAAGTGGAATGGAGTGGGCTACCCACAATAACTGCTGCCTATACTTCCGGGGTACCACTAGCTGCCTCTTCCCCGTCCATACCTCATCTAGCCCTGTAGTCCCTTGCTCTCTATACAGGAGCCCGGGGTGCCACAAGAAGTAATATGACTCTTCACTTGACTTAGACACGGACGCCCGAAGTCTCTTGGCCCTCTAAGCTGGGGTCTGATTGCACCGCATCCCTAAACTGGGTACCTAACTCTGGCCACCTTCCGGTCATACCTAAGTCTGGGGGACAGGGAACAAACTGAATGGGACTGCCAGGGACTCCTGCTGTGTTAATCCGATGGGCCATTAGTCTTTCTGCAGAAATGTCACGGAAATGTTTCAGCATGTACCCAGCATGTACCTGGGTCTTGTTGGTGTTAGCCCCAGATTTTCCAAGGCAAGTTTTAGAATACTCATCGACGCACCTGCACATTGTTGCATTTCTGCCACTTCATCTAGACCGCAAATCCACTTGAGTTTGTGGTTAAGACTTCCCCGGCGGGTTTTGCGGTTTAGGAAGTGATACAGAGTTTCAATGGAGGCGCTTACCACAGACGCACTTATTCAATTAACGCTTGGCACAGCGCTCGAAGCTCCCCCTTGTGTTGCGAATACAATTTGCACATGCAACATACACAAATAGGACTGCAGCTAGTTTCTGAGCTGCAAAACAGGGACATTACAGTTGATGTATAGGGGAAATATGGAATTATGGTGTCCAACAGTTAACCCCTTCAACCCCAACAAGGTTTAGGGGTAACCAGCCGGGCATAAGACTATTATAATTATTGGCCTGGTTAACCCCTTCACCACCACAAGGACTCCTTGGGTTAATGTTCCCCTCTCCTGAAATTGCCCCGGTATGCTTCTGGGGTGAGGGCATACTGCAACAGTAGCTAAGCTTTTACATGTTCATAGCATCCCAATCTTCTCGTGGGATGGACTGCAGTGTCTCTTTAGCTACCTCAGACAACAAGGGGTGCATTTGCAGCACCCAATCCCATTCTGGCACTCTGTATCTCAGACAATGTGTTTCCAAGTCTGTGAGAAAACCGTTGATTTTATCTGTGCCACAGACAAACTTGTTAAAACTGTGATGATCCACTTGGGGGACAGCTTGCTCTCCATTATTCAAGTGGGATGGAGGGGACACGTGTCCGTGTACAGCTGCAAGCATCCAAATTATCTCATCTGCTGTAGCTCTTTCCCACTATGAGGCAAGAAGGGCTGTGAGTCCAGGGTTAGCAAGTCCAGTAGCCTCAGGGACTATCCCTCCCACACCCCCAGGGACCCAGTCCTTCGCCATTATCCCGTTGAGCACCCTCTCCCTCCCCATGTTCATCTCCCTCCAGGCTGGAAGAATTTCCTGCACCCTGGGCTGAAGTGTAATCACTGCGGCTGCAGCGACGGGCTGCTCAAAGCCCTCAGGATAAGCAATGCCATCTTCATGCTGTTCAAAATCCTCCTCCAGCTGTATCTTTAACTGACCAGCCGTCGGTAAGTGTCACGATGGACACAAGTATTATTAACACATTTATATTTTGGGTTTAGATTGAGCATACAAGTTGAGCAAAATAAATTGTCATTTATTTCCTTAATAGACAGACACACGACAACCTTATAATACACTTAATAATTACACTTACTGGGATAGGGAAATGGGATAGAATGTCTAGAAAAGTGCAAAGCATCAGAATATTGTCCTTTAAAATGCAGTCCTTTTGCAAGAGCACACATTGCAAGCCCAATCCTTCTGTGAACGGTGCAAAGTTCTTTCTGGTCCGTTGGGGTCTGATAGATACCCCTAGCAATAACGGAGTCCTGGCGCAGAGTTATGTCCTTGGTTCCGATGGTGATAAGACTCTTTGCGTCCAAGGGTTGTTGCTGCTCTCTCCGCTGTTAGAAGCGTGATGGAAATCCACTCACATTGTAGAATGGAAAACGAAAGACAATGGGGATAGCCTGGGTGGCATGTATATAGGGTTTGAAAGTCTATCTCCAACATACCCACCCAATCCCCTTCGTGGGAATTTTCTCATTCCCCAATCCCCTACTTGCCCACAGTTTGGAGTGTGGGCACTCTAGGGATTTCCTGTTCACACAGAGTCTGTGCAACAACGCCACCTTGGCTACATAGCATAGGTGCACTCTCCTTTTTACCTGGCCTCTCTCAGGCTGGAAGGGAAACTCAGGGGGTGAGCTAGCCCAAATGGTCAACAGGATTTCCTATTTAGCATCCATCTGGCCAATTCACACCATCTGACCATGGGGCTTTCATTTGCAGGGACTCACAGGCGTTGGCCCAGCATGTTACTTTTGAAGCTTGCATAGGAAAGTGACCCAGTTCATAGGTGTCAAAACATTTGGTTCTTGTGTGCATTTTAATGACTGGAGAAAAAAAACTTCCTCCTGCTGGTCCCTTTTAAAACCTGGAGCAAAAATACACTTTATTGAACATACATGTTCCCCTTATCTCCCAATTATATTTTTCATATGTGTGTGCTTGGGATGTACTGTACTTCAAGCATATAGAATCCTGCAAAATGGGGACAACAAGGGACAGAGGGAAAAATAAGACATGTACAGTGCATGAAAAATTAACCCCTTCATCCCCAATACGAAATAGGGGTAACCAGCCAAGCACACTGCCTTTATTAATGCGCTGATTACCCCCATTTTTGTCACAGTAAGCCATAACCCTCACACCGGACAACGATCCGGGAATAATCCCAAGTTCTGAATCGTCCTACTCGCTTGTCCATGTTTCACCAGCAGGCATAAAGGTTATGGTACAAAGGGTGACTGTATTTTTTGTGCTCTCAAAACTGTGTGTATGCTACCTCTTGCTTTGGGAGCCCGCAGCTTTTCAGTCTCCCCATTTGCTATAGGATCCAAAAGGATGCTATACCATAGACTCAATCTTGTCCCGCTGCTGCCATCAGAAAAAGCCTGTCAGGGGAGACCAATGCTTTTAACACCAAAATACCTGGATCCTTTGATTGAGCAAAGCAAGAGATAGAATAAATTGTAATTTATTTACACAATGAACATTCACAGCTTGATTTACAATTACAACAAAAAAAATACACTTACTAGTTACGATGTTGTCTTGTTACAAAATAGAACTTAGATGGAACTGCCTCCTGATGGGCTGCACATATTATTATAGGGTTAATATTCTCTATACCTAACCTGGCCAGCCAATCTCTGCGTGGGAATAAATTATCCCACCTATCCTGGAGTTTGCCAGTCCTGTGTAGCTTGGCACTGGGAGCTTCAGCATAGCAACTGGGCATGTGCGACAAACACCATCTTTCCCCATTTGTCATGCTGGACCCCTGCCGGCTCAGGGCCAGAAAGTATGGACAGAGCAGTCATTTGGCTGGATGGCTTATTGAAGTCTCTTCCTTCACCCTTTCTTGCTAACACAAGGTCTAACACTTCCATTTCCTTGCTAACACATGGTTAACACCTTCATATCCTGGACAACCTTTGAAACTGGTCCTTTGAAGATTAGGTGCGGAGTAGCCATGCTGGCTCCCATGCAAATGTGCCTTCACCCACACTGAATGACTTCCTCTGAACATTACTTTAACAAAAACATAACCCTTGAGGACTTTTATACATCAATTATTATACACCTTTAGAAAAATTGTTGCATAATGCATGCCTTTGGGTTGTTAAGAAGTAACCAGCTTATACAATGTAATGTGTAGTCTCCTAGAGGGCAGGATGCTCCCCGAATCAAGCAAGCTAGCAGGATCAGACAGACCCCCAGGGTCAGGTAGTGGAAGGTTCAGTCCAGGAAAAAAACTATTTTCAGTGCAACCCTGTGATGGCCATACACTGTGATGCACTTGGTACAGGGGTATAAAATGCCCAGGTAGATTCCTCTACTCCTCTGGTCCAGCAGGCAAATGCTTAGTCTTGGTAGTGTGGCTGTAAGAGACATGCTCAAAGGTACGCATTGGAGACCTTTTAAAGTGAAACTAAAATTAGACTTTCTCGCGCCTGTCCCTTTAACACAGCAAAACATAGGACAATAAGCCAAACAAAAACCTGCTCCGTTTTGGAGACTATCTACAAATGTAGTCCAGCCCTCTATAACTGGGTGGTTAGCTAATCTAATTACCAGTCCACATATATATATACATATATAAAGATATATAACAGTCCCATAAGAAAGTCTTATCTGTATCT